>NC_050474.1:23519715-23798767 GCF_013373865.1 Monomorium pharaonis
ACGACAGGTGAAAGTGTCCCCTTGTTCTTTCTTCCGCAACTTTCTTCCAACGACGTTCAATTAAGAAAAGAAAAAAGAACGTAGAGATTAATGAAATCAATTATACGGGAAAGCGTTCTTTTCTAACGGTGATCAGTACGACGAAGAGTACGAAGACAGACGCGTTGATGAAAAATACAGCATCATACACGATCACGTACCGCGCGTGTAACACGTAGTCTTGCACGCACGTGGAATTCGGCTATTAAGCCGAAACCCCGAACGACCTATAAAATTCGTCTGGCCTCGCGCGTTGTCTGCGAATGTGCATTAAGCGCTTGCGGTTATGTGTCTACGCTCCGCACAGGTGTCCCGAATCCCCTGCGCTACACGGCACCGAACAACTATAGCGTTGAATAAAAGATTCGCGAGTACATACAACGCGTCGAGGGCAAGAAATTGCCGGTAGATCGACGAGCCGCGGCGTTAAACAGCCGCCCGGATGAGATAAACGTTCGTTAATACGGAGGAAATTCCGACGTGAGCGGCGCGGCAGAGTTTCGCGATTCGTTGCGAGTTATTAAGAGTCGTTTATTCCCGAAGGATCGAATGCAGCACTCGGCGTTGTTCGTCTCTCCCGTGTTGGCGGAACCTCTGGTCTTATATCGAGATTATAGTCACGGATCGCGAACAAAGTTTCGTTCTCCGAGGTTGCGCGGTTACCCGGCGCGGCGCCTCTTCCTTCCTCCTAACGTGCGAGCGGCCCTCTTCGCCGCTTTACGATCTCTAATTATAACGATTACGTCGATCTTTTACGGGGCGAACTTTCGTTCCTGTCGGCTCGATGTCTCGCTTCCCAGAAGGAGGCGCAAAGAAGGGACGACACGGAGCGGCGATCGCCAACGATCAGATTCAATTCGCCCAATTTGGTCGAATCCCGAATCCCCGCACGCTACCGATACTCCGACGAGCGGCACGATCTCAAAGGTTAAAATCCTATTACATTATATTACATATATCCTATTGTGTTCGTAATATTATTAACCATCAGTTCCTTCCTCGAGACTTCTCTGCGCAACAATTGCTCAAGCTAAGATATTAAAACAAAGTCGATATATATACAATTATTTAACTTTAGCTTTCTTGTATAGGAAAATCTCAAAGAAGGAAATGTTATACGCGAGAGATTATTGCATCGAGAGAAAGTCATCTTTTCTGTTCGATCAATTGAGTTGTTTTCTAGAAAGATACTGAAACACGGCGAAAAAGAAAAGAAGCGAAGGAGTGAGTTCTCCGCGTTGGCTCCGAGCAATCGCGGATTCGTCCAATCGCGTTTACATTCTTAATGCCGGCTGCAGCAGCGAACATTCAGCTGCCGCGTGCCCTTAGGCCATACGATTCGAACGGCTTCGACGATATATTCGAAATGATCTTCCATCCTCCTCCTCCTCCTCCTCCTCCTCCTCTTCTTCTTTCGCCTCCTCCCTTTTCTCCGCCGTTCTGCCTCCCTCCTGTCTGCGATGGTCTCGCTACTCCTTTTTTTTCGCGGGGTGAGCCTCGGTTCTGTCCAATCGCTGCCCACGGAATTTCATATCGACGTCGAGGATGGTGAACGGCCCTCATCGTCGTACATAATAATAGAGCAGAATATAATGTTGGCGGACGAACGACCCGCGGCTAAAATGTATTACGACCGGCACAACACCGATGCAACACCGACGAGAGCGTAGCACCGTCGCCATCATCCTCAGCACGATCATCGGCAACATCTACCACTCTTCGCTAGCCGTCGAATGCGCGCGCCCGTTACGTCCCAACGTTATAGACGGTTATGTATTGCGAAATTATATATTACGTAAATAGGATGCATGACTCATTGTGGGAAAATATATGATCGATTTGACTATCCGTTCTACGTGCCGTTTGGATCTTGACGCGAGATCCCCGAGATTTTCTCTGCAGTTGAAAGATATATTTGACGTAACTTGAAGAAAAAAAAAGCTGGGCTACCTCCTGAATGCAATACTATAAAGTAATTTCCTGCAGGCAGAATACAACCGCATCGCTACAAAGATACAGCTCGAGCGAGTCGGTGATAGTGCGCTACATATACCATGTAATACACCCTACGATCACATTATGTACACGAGAAGAAGGCGGCGTGGCGTCGTAGCGTCGTAGGTTCCGAGGTGGTGGCGAACGTGCGTACAAAACGCACGCACGCACGCACGCATGCACGCACGCCGGTGTACATAAGGGGAGGATCGCGAGAGCGCGAGAGAAAGAGAGGCAGAAAGGATTGGAGAAAGAGCGAGGGGAGGGATAGGCGGTAAGTACATAGGATGAGACGTTTATATACCCCCGACGATGTCTATAACGCCTCGAGTTACGAGACGCCTTTACGACCGAATGCAACTCGCGCCAGACGTCAAGAGGCGAACCCCCGTTTCGAAGTTTGATGGCGCGACACGGGCCCCGAGCGTAACCTCCGAAATATCTCGCTCCTTTTTTCTCTACCCCTTTATTCTGCTCTCGCGGCGCGGTATTTCGCTCGGTACTCGTTTCGCCGTAACGCGTCTCTCAAGAGCGACGTCCTTCCCAGACGCAAATAACGCGCCGCCGTCTAATTGCGCGTGAAATCATCGATACATTTCCGTTACAAAGTTATCAAAGTTGTTTAGAGAGTTGTCGCGGATCGAAGTAAACATATAACATACGTCATATCGCACACTCGCGAGAAAGTTACCAAGTCGAAACTTTTGAATTTTATTACATATACGAATTACGTTCTCAACAGTCTTCAATTATTTAAAAAACGACGCAAGTTGACTTCAAAATTTTTAAAACTGGAAAACGACAAATCAAAGGCAATAATTTTTTACAGGTCTAACATAACACCATGTTAAAATTAACATCTACGTTACCTAAAACAAGCAACATGTGTGATTATTAGCTCAAAGTTATTTAACTTGTGTCTAATACTACCGTAAATAATTAATTTTTAAGTATTAATAACAATTTTCTTTTGTTTCTGAATTCTTTTCTCATTTTCGACCTGTATCGTTTGTCTCGTCGACGTGCGATATATCCGTAACACAAAGATCTCTGGGATTGCGCGTGATGATTCGAGGACTAGTAGAAAAGTGGGGAGCATATTCAACTACCACGGAGAATTCAAGAACGGGCAAAGTAGAATCGGCACACGCGTGTCGCCGACAATACCCAAGCGATAGTCACAAAGTCGTGCCAGACAATTTCTTCTTTTCTAACGAGCGTAAAATTTCCAGCGACCATCGCTTCCCGAGTCGTAATTCCCCTCCCTCGCCGAGGGAGCAGCGGGTCGACTGGGCCATTAAATTAATAATTTGTGGTCGACAACGGCATTGTGAGATCCGATGCAATCGTTATAATATGCAGGATTTTATTATCGGTCCCGATGGCGTATGCTAATTTACTGCTAATTGTATTCCGCGGGCGACAATGATGCCTCGGTGGCAGAATGCAATCGCTGCCGCAAACGGACGTTGGAATTATTGTCCGCGTGGACGATGCGTCGCCCCGAGCCGAGCCGAGCTGAGCTGAGCTGAGCTGAGCTGAGGCTTCGCGCGAGCGCTTCGACGTCACGTTAAAAAATAACTTCGAGGCGTGACGATTTCCCACTGACACGCGTGAAAAATTGCCAAGTAAAATCGAGAAACGTTAGGCGCCGACGAGGCTCCGCCGTCCGTAAAGTTCTTACAAATAACTAAAGATAGGACTAACGGGGACCTGTCGGCGATTTCTTCGATGAAGATTCCTCCACCTCGTGTCGAAAATAATTACGCGTCTGTAATTACATCGATCTTATCGTCAGGCGTTTACTTCCTTATTTCGTTACCTGCTATCGCCAGGTTTTTCTTTTTCTTTCGTGAAAATGGCACAGCGCGCAACAGAAAAATTCAACTCGTAATGAACACACAGAGATACAAGTATTCCCTAGAGTCCTAGAGAATGCTAAACGAGGTCCGTTTAATTCTGGTCAAAACTGCCTGGAGATCGTTAAAACGTCGATAACCCTTCATTACGCGATTGCTCGGGCCATTTTTGTATCGAAGAGGCGGCAAAATGTTGCGCGAGCAAGGGTGATCGTTAAAGCGTGCACCGGCTTTTCAAGCATGCGATCGTTCTGTCGTGCGGAGGCGAGCATTGACTCGTCCCAAGTCACCGCGATATGTTCGTAGTTTTAAAACCGGTCGTTAACAACGACGAGCTTGTTCCGGTGTGTGATTATACGTGGTACCGGCAAAACGCACAATTTTGATACGCGCGCCAGTGCTTATCTCTCTTTCTTTCGTCGTAATGATAATATTCAAAATCGTTTAAGTTCGTACGCGGCGAAATGTTCTCGTCGAATAAATATTCCGCGATGTCAATATACATAAAAATAATGCATACTATCGGTTTGAAAAATTGAAATGACGCACGTTAATGGATGCCAAGCTGAGATATAAATTGCAACCGGAAGTAAGCACATTATTAATATAACGTAGAGCAGAGGTCCCTATTTAATCTTATACGCACAGGCAAATGTATCGATGTAGGAGCGGAAATCGAACTAGTTCTAGAAATTTCGAAGACGGCAGCTTTAGAAACCATACGGTGGGCACGTGCTGCCCATTCCCTTAGCTCGCGCTAGATCAAATCTCAGTGGCTCTCAGTTCTATTAGGAGAAAAGGAAAAAGATTTCAAAAAGATCTCAAAAGATCACGCGATCCGTTTCCACATCGTAGATGACAAGGACCAGATTTTGCCACGCATCGCGTCTCAAGCGACCATGCACTCACTTGACATAGCTTGCTCTTTTTTGCCTGTATTCTAAATTAAATTTTTTGTAAAGATTAAATTACTATGATCAAACATGTAACAAAAAAAAAAAAAAAAAAAAAAAAAAATGTAAAATGTATTGTAAACAAGATAATAAAAAAACTTGTGTTTTCTTTTTCTTCTTAGGTTTATAATATATTAAGATAGCATAATAAAAAATAAATTTTTCACGTAATATATTAAGATAACATAATAAAAAATAAAATTTTCACGTAGAAAAAATACAATTCTTACAAAGGATTTATGGGAAAAACCGCCTCAATTGCAGAAAAATTTTAACGGTGAAAAATTTGATAGAAAATCGAAATCATGGTAAAATCAGTAATAAAAACTTCCGATTGTGAATCAATGTATTGTAGATCGATGTATCACCAGAAAGTTTGAATGCATTCGAATGCAAACTCCCCGTTGAGAGGGTCTGAATTTAGGTAAAGAATGTCGAGAATGAGAATAAGCCTCTCTTAAGAATATAGGTATATAAAAGGTCTGCATTTTATTTTTATCTGGAATGTGTGCAAGATTTTGCCGGGATTAGAATTTAGCATTTTTGTATTTCTAATACCAAATCATTTCGCTATAACAGTTTTGGATTTATAACCGATATTCGATGCTAATTTTCTTTTGTTCAATCGTTTCTAAAGTTTCAATAATAAATTTTCTATCTTATAAATAAATAAGTCTAAATAAATAGACTGTCCTTATCAAATTGTCCTTAGGGTAAATTTTCCTTAGTCTATTATTGAAATTTTATTGAAATTGCCTGAACACAATTGACTTAAAAATGACAATTTTAAGGCAAGTATTGTGAGAGAACCTAATGCACTTTTTACCTTGAAAATTTTCTCTGAATGATTTGCCAAAAATCTATTAAAAATTTATGTAAATCAGTAGACACGCAAATCTAAAAAAATATTAAACTCATTGTTCAAGTATTAGACTTATTTGTTTATCATATTAAGACTTTAATATAAATAACTTAAAGTGTTATCGGAAATATTACTATTAAATTTACATTTTATGTTAATTATTTATAATTTATATTAATTAATGTGATTGCAATATAAACAATATTGTCGATAACAACTAGTTACGTCAATCTGTTACAATATGTCAATTCCACTAATTTCTATGAAAACTAGATTATTCTATGGTAACTAGATTATGGCGATAAATTCTTGGATAATGATTATGTCGACAATTGCTCGAAGTGTAATAAAACTCAACAATTTTTTTGAATAAAATTGGATGTAAAATTGCATGTAGAATCGAACAGCAAATTTTTTCAAGCAATTGCAGAAAACGATTACTGTATACTTGAGATGACAAAATCGATTGAAAATACTAAAAGTATATGACAATACGTTGCGTATCTAATACCTGCAGTAACGGTACATTGAGAATAATTACCGAAGCAGCAATAGCCATTGATGCGGCAATTTTATTGCTGTCTCAATCGCAATACAGTCAATAACTTTCTTTATATATTAAAATGTACAAAGACTTTCTTTTTGTACACAGTGATATGCATATAAATCTTTTAGAAAATCCCTGAAAATCAATCTTCTTTCCCCTCTGTAGCGGAACAAATGTGCATAAGATTCTTTTAACTTTTTACTTCAATAAAAAAAAATGTATAATGTGCACTGACAATAAAACTATATATGTACAGTCTCTCTGTTGAACCATTAAAAGAAAACCGACAAAGTAGTTTATTTAAAAAAGGAAAACCTATTTCATTGTCCTGTATATCTTAGAAGGGCACATACAAAATATATTATATATAGATAAATTGGAAGAAACAAGAAATGCAGAATACTTCTTTTTCCTCTCTAAATCAATTTTATTATTGTCGGCTTTCTTAATAGTTTAAGAGTCACTTTCAAAGGTTTTAGAGAAGCTACTCTTTATTTTCATGACTTCTTCCTTTTTCCTTCTCTCGGACGTTTAAGATAAAACGGTACAGGAGAGAAAAAACGATCGCATTCCGGGATTGCAAGTATTTAGGTTAGCAACTGGCGCGAGCTTCGAGCATTGCACGTTGTTAGAGCTCGCTGGACATTAATAGTCACGAAATAGAAGCCTTGGCTAGAATCGTAAAAATATAATTGCGCCGATTGCAACAACGTTATCTGAGCACCAACGCGAATAATGATACGTGAATGGGCGCATTACGGCCACTATTCTACTTGGCCGGGCTATCATACTTTACCGCGTATCGTACGTTGCGTGTGACGTGCATGGGCTTGTACGCGTGTACAAAGTATTACCTCCCCCCCTCCCTTCCACTTACTTGAGCAAATCACCATTAACGCTCACAATGAATACGGTGGCGTTAAAGGAGAACGCCGTGCCGTATCGACAGCCGACCATATGAAACTGATTATTTTGCTACATAAAAATATTAATAAAAGATACCCCACTTTTTAACGATCATTATCTCGTCCCCGATTCTTCCGAGATTCTTATATTCAACTGTTATTTCGTCAGATCTTACGTTAAGGATTTTACACGTTCGCTCAATGGCTCGATGCACTAGGTATTCCGAAATTAAATACGTATAAGGAAATTAAAAAGACTGCGTCAATTTCCAAAGCACAAAATCGTGTCCCCACTTTACTTGATCAAATACGCACGAAATTAAATTTAAGCGTCTCTTTTCTTCTGTTACGCGGTTCCACGAAACAGACCGGTAAGAAGTCGACGACCCGGTCGACCCGAAGGAAGCCGCGAGATTCCGAAGTGCAGAAGAGCGATGGACCTCGGTAAAGCAGGTGGAGAGGTAAGAAGAAAGGGGGCGAAAGAGAAGAGAAGAGAAGAGAAGAGAGGAGGCGAGCAAGAGGCGCGAGTAAAGTCAAAGAGTCAATAAGAGAGCTCGTGGACCTCAGTGGTCTGTCGAAGCGCGTCTCCCGCCTCGTTGTTTGTACGAGTTCGACGAAGAACCCGTTTCCCTCGAACGTGCACGAACGGCCTCGCGGACATCCATCCGATATGAGTTTACTTAGGACCGCGAGTGATATACGCGATGGCTCAAATTAAATATTTCAACCGAGGAGAAGGGATGCAGAGATATACCAAAAAACCATAAAATCGCTTTATGTCACTCGCCGACATGGGCGCCCCTGTGATTTTATTTCATTGAAGAATAAAAGAGACGACTTTCTCTACTCTCTAAATCGGAATCAGTAAAATCTTACTACTGATTTGTAGTGCTACACTTATAACTGTCATTGTCAGAAACAATTATTCGCTGTTTTTCAGTTCCTTCAGTCAGAATCAATATATTCACTGTGAAAGACAGTGGATATATATCACTAATTGATAGAGTTATAAAAATATTGCATTAAATCAGATTATTCATTGTCTTTTAATGATTATACACTAATTTCAATTTGAAAAACACTATAAAAATTATTCTTGGAAAATTTCGCTAAAAAGTTATATACCTATACACTGTCAATTCATTAATTAACTCATTACTTTCCATTATACTCCAGAAAAAGAAAGTATTTAGTGAAATAAAATGTATCAAGGAGCAGAAAATGCGGAAAACGTAGAACACATAGTTCACGATGGTAAACAGTAGACCTTAAAAATGTTCAAGTCAACAAGCTTCAAAGAAAAGAGGACAGAAGGACTACCAATGGTTCACGAATCTTCTCCCTTACAAAGACGGAAAATCAGACTCGTGCCGGAGCCACCCCTGTATTCTTTGAATTGAATGTATTTCAAACTTCAAAGGTCGGTTGCCTCACAATCGTCTAGACGCCATTATAAACGCCATTATATACTATTATTCCTTGTCTATCAGTCAAAACTATCTTCGAGATAAAACGTGATAAAATATGCAGAATTTGCATTCAAAAAATTATAATAAAATAAACTAAAGAAATTTTATTTAATACTTCAGATGAGATTAAAGAATTTTTTAATGTGCGTTTGAAATAAATTCATTTTATTATATTATTAAATATTTTGTAATCATACAAAAAAAGCCACTTAACTTTCGACAACACATCCCATATGTATTAGCTCATCTAAAAAAAATTTTATCCAACTGAATCATCTCATTCCATTCACACTTCGGCTTAATTGATTAGAAAACAGAAAACAAGAAAATCTATTGCGTCTTAAATTTTATTATAATATACATAACAACATATATGTATATTAAAATTATTTGCACTTGTTCTTGAACAACTTATCTAAAACTGACTAAATGTTTTTCCATCTTAAAATTTTATATCGATAGATTAACGCAAAGATGCTACTTCGAACAAATCATTACATATCTTAAAACACTCTGATATGAAATACCTTTAAAAGGAAAGAAGATTTATTTTGTAGAAAAGTTTCAGAGAGCTAAAGAAGCTTTGCAGCTATCTTTAAAGACTAATCGAAAAGGAATCCAAGACAAATCTCAGAGGTCTTAACTCACGCTAGCTGTGCAGCCGCTGCACGGTTAAGGAACTCATCGAAACACCGAATAATTGGTAGTTGTATTTCCGAGGTACGGCGATCCGAGGTAATAAGCCAGTCCAGAACAGAGAATACTCACGGATGCGACTATAAGCTTAGCGAGCAAGTGTAACGTTACGCGGCCAATTATATTCGACAAATCAGTAATCTGCTCTCCACAATACGGGAGGAAAGCCAATTGATACCGTGATTTTACTACTCGCGTGTACGCTGATACGTACTACTGAATGTGCTTTACCACATCCTGAGGATAAAGAGAGGCATCCGGTATAAAAATATTAATGGAAAATAATTAACAAAGTTATAAAAAGTTAACTAGTAAAAAGACTAACGGTTACAATACTTTTACCGCAAATTTCTACAAGCGGTTTGACGATTGTTTAAAAGCGATTTTTGTTTAAAAAAATATTTGATGTAAATTATAAATGGAAAAATTAAAAGATATAATAGAATTCCTAATAAAGTCTTATAATTTTAAGTCAATGAAGATCAGAGGTCAGAATAGCAGGACTATCCAAATACTCAAGAAAAAAAATTTAGAGAAAATAAGGAAAAAGAGCAATAATTAAATGTGATAAAAGCGAATAAATATTTGTTAGATGAGAATGATTGAAATGGATTATATGAATCACTACGTAGATATTATAGAACAAAAGACTAATTTGACAAGATGAATAAAAATAAAGCATAACAAATAAGATAACATGAGATAAAAAGATATTAGGTATAAGATATAAGGGATAAAAATAAAGAAATTTTTAGTTATCAAGAAAAATGTCATAAGAAAATGTAATGTAACTTACAGGTATAAATTACTTAAACTATATTAAAAGATAAGTAAGATTATATGAATCGCGGAATACGAAGTTACGATAGGTAATAGATAACATTCAATTAGATAACATAAAAATGATCTTTTCTATCTCTTTGAAATGCAATAATACGTTTTTCGAAGATTGTATCGTGTTAAACACGATGTCATTGACGACATTGGCAAAATTTGTCTAGCATATCAGGATTTAAAAGAATCCAAAAGAATTTTATGTTGAATGATAATGATTAGTTGGTAAAAGTAAGGTATAGGGATGGATGTGTGTGTAGTTAAGAAATAATAAACCAAGTTCCTTGTAAAAAAGCTAAAGTGAATAAATATTGTGAGTTAATAATCTTAATTTTGTGTAAAATATATCACTCTTAAAATTTTATGATAAATTGGTATATATATATGTGTGATTATACACAGCAAATAATAAACGACACACATACAAGGTACCAAGCAAGACCAATAACATATGGAAAAAATTATTAATTCTAATTATCGGCATCCATACTTCTGTTCGAAGTCAAGCAATTTCAGGGTTTTGTTTGAAGGGAAGTATGGTCATATATCGTTAGTGGTTACAGCTTACGTTAATAGAGACGAGATACCTGCGCTAGACATCTTTCATTTTATGCACATTGTTATCTTCTAAACCCGCAATAATATCGATTCAAATGTAGACCCGTGTCATTGAGAGATGTAATAAATGTCTTATATATTCTGATAAATAATTCTTATCAATGACTTTCATAGCGCTATTAAACGCGCGCGGACAACTATCGCGAACAAAATTTCTGTGATTATGAGCAGAATTAAATTTACAGCTCCATCGTTTATCGATTTCCATCGTTTATTATTCATAGAAATGTAATGACAATATGAAATAAAAATTGTAAGAACCTAATGTAAAACTTTAATAAAAGAAATATTCTACATAATAACATAAGTTTAAATGTCCGGGAAAATAAAATTTTATGTCATTTATTATGGATAACCCGGATTGATGTTGAAATTTAAAATTTTTTCATAACCTACTTGAGAAGAAATCATTATAGGTAGAAACACAGCTTTCTCCGCGCGTAACTTGTTCAAAGTTGATGGAAACCCGAGACTACAGTTCTGTTGTTTTCGATAAAATCGGTGTCATTAAGCGATCGATAATTGTCGTGAGGGAGCGTGCGGAATGGTGGTGCACCGTGGTGCGATCGTGCCGATCGTATCGAGCTCTCCGCCTTGTTGGTTTTGGATCCCCTTCGTCTTGCGTTCCCTACATCGATAATATCAATAATATCGAGCGAGAAGACCGATTATCTCAAAGTCTTAGACCACGCTATAGCGTGGCAGAACCTGACACACATTGGAATTTTATCCTGATTACATTTTTTCTTTCGAACTTTGCTCTCGACGCCTTTCTCTCGCTCTCTGTGCCGCGAGAAACGTGAATACGATATACGTAAATAGTGAACTCTGATCGAAGAACAAGATACAAATTAATAACAAAAAAAAGTGTCTGCAAATATTTTGCTACGTGGCGTTTGGATTTTTTTTATATCCCTCTTCAAGTAATCTTCAATATTTAACGACGCGATCAACGGGTTATGGATTGAAGTTGCGTTTTTCTTTCAATTTGCGGCATTGCAGTAAAATGGTCACGAGAATGAGGCAGGAATGCGTTTTTGCGCTTTATGCGGAAGGGTAGAGGGGGAGGACATCATCGATTCGCGTTCGTCTCGTAAGAGGAGAGCGCGCGTATGTATAAAGGCAAGGCGTGACCGTAAGGCCGAGTGTGGACCAATCGCGATTCAGTTCTCCTCGTTTTTTTCTTCATTTCATTCAGAGACGCCCCTCTTTGCCGCGCTTCGATGCTCCTGCGCCGCCGCGCACCGTCGCCGTCGCCACGCCGTGATTCCCCACCAACAACGGCGGCGCGCGGAGGAGAGACTACACACCTCACTACCTCACTACCTTCTCTTTCCGCTCGTGCGCCGCCACCGCCACCGCCGCGCGCCGCTCGGATCAGGATCACGGCGATCACGCGCACTGTCGGCGCGCGTTTCACGCGGATGCACGCGCCTTTCCTGCGAATCGCATTCGAGAAACGCGCACCGATGCGTACGAATAATTCCACGCCACGGGGGGGAACCGGCCACCTGCCTGCTGCTCGTTCTCGCGTAATTAATAACGTTTCATCAACCCTCCACGAGGCTCCAAACTGTGGAAAGTTCCCCATTTCGGAAGTGCATAGATCGATATCGATTAATCTTTTAAAATACAACTCTCTAAATCTCGTAGAGGGTGAAAAGTGAGTTTGTATAATTATTCAAGTGATTTGCCAAAATTCACATATATCACACAAAAGTACACTTGGAGACTAAAAAGACGTACAAATGTCCTTTGACATCTTATGGATCTTTATGATCTCTACTGTATGTAAAATAAAAATAAATAGGCCTCTTATGGATTTTTTACTTTTATTGACAAATCGTTTTAATTACAAGCTCAAGAGCTTTTCACTCTTTTACGACGAAATTTTAAGCGGTAATAAATTAACCATAGGCGATTATTACCTTCACATTCGATTGATCAACTTCTTAAGGTTTATTACTGTACCTATTGTATAGACGAATCATTATAGAGTGACGTTTCACTCCAACGAGATTTCGATCGAACAATGTACAAAAAAAATACAGTCTTCATCTATCGCGGTATTCTTTAATGACAAATATCCCTTTGGCAACATCAAGCTGATTTCTCCCTTTATTATTCGTCCCGAGCTAAGACTCACGGATGCATCTCTGAAAAGAGATTTAAAAAAAAAACCGAGAGATCGGCCCTCGCAATTTTGAGTTTGACCTTCGTACGGATCGACCATTCGAGGGCCTGGCCAAGTTCCGGCAGGATATTACGTTCAAAATCTAATTATGAGATCTTTATAGGGCAATCGTAAAACAGCCGAATAATAAAGCAGCACTCCCCGTGAATCCATCAAGGCCTTACTGCGTTTCTCCTCGATAGAATAGAAGATTCGTGTGTAGTACCCTGGACAGGTATTTGTATCTCGGGCCCGTAAAATCGTGACGCCGTTTCGAAAGCTTACCGAAGGACGTACCGCCAAAATCGTTTTCCCCCGACATTATCCCCCTATCTAGCCCTCCTAATGGAACCATCTATTCGGATACAAATTCCAGTACCATCGAAGATAGGCAATATAAGAGGCTATACGATTTATGGTGTTTTTTTTTTCTTACGCTGGCTGTCGACTGAAAAGTCGCAATTAAATAGCGCGGAATGTGTCACCGAGATCTAGTTTAAAAGATTCGCAATAAAAAATTACAAATTCAATAATGCAAAGATAGCAAATAATATTATCGATTGTTGTTTACGTTCGAGAAATACATCGTGGAATACGTGAAACACACGTTGCAATCGCGATTTCGTGTATCAAAATGAAATTGCCAAAATGAAATAAACTATGCGAATGACTTGTCGCGAGGTGCGACAATGCGTCGTTACCATAAACGTCGGGGCCCGTCGTAATGAGACGTGACGTCACGACATGGCGTCTGCAGGTGAACGAGCAGCAAGACGGCGGTACCGTAGGTGAGCGCATTCGCTAGTCGATCCGATTGGCCGAAGGGGGAATCCCCGCCCTTGCGCTGTTTGTACACGCTGACGACGAACCCGCGAATCCCCCCAACCCTCTCCTTCCCACCTTCACCCCTTTCGCGCGACTCCGCGCGAGTCTCTATCTTTTTCCCCCTTTCGCTACTCTCCTCTTTATCCGTTCTCTGTTCCTCCTCTGTACTATCCTATACGTACATCTTTCCTTTTCCGTTTCCTTTTCCCTTCTACGAACGAAACGCGGTGTCCTGATAGCACGCGCACAAATGCACGCACACGCTCGCGCGTATGTGTATCGCGTACAAATCCTCTCAGGTGGAGACCTGTTTACATCTATACTTTTAACAATAAAGAATATCATTGCGACATCTCTCTCTCTCTCTCTCTCTCTCTGTTGTACCAAAATTAATTGGTGCTTGCTTACTGCACGCACGCTCTCGCGTTCTATATAGATGTAATTAGTATGATTAGCGGATCCAAATTCGAAAAAATCAAAACCGCACGAAGCGAGAGTATGTCTGTGTCTCACGTGAATTGGAACTTAATAAATTTCACTCACGACTAGCACGCGAATACAGATAATAATTTATGACGGTAATTATGTAGATTAAATGCCCAAGAATGTAAAACAATAAATAGATGAAAACCATTAAACTCGATGTCATAAGGTACAAATTTAAGAAAGAAAAATGCAAATGCATTAAATACTGTCATTTTGCAAGTAATTGCAAGTAAAAATTAAAAAAAATTCAGTATAGCATCATCACTAATAACGGAGAAAAACAATGAAACAGATACATGTAAATATATATTAAAGATGGGAAATCGTATCATCTGCATTTACATAATTACTTTCAGTTAATTTGTATATAAGTTATTGTATGTAAGATGCTACTCGCACAAAAGAGATACGTAAAGATTAAAAAAACCATGATTTTATAGTGCTTCAAAAGTTTTGATGCTATTTAACATTATAATCTCATATCTCTTATACTAAATTATTTTATGTTTATTTCAAGTGAAAGCTACAAGAAGGATTGCTGTCGAATAATGAATCAACTAAAAACTTAATTTAAACTCTTTTTAGTTATTCTTTAATCATTCGCTTCTAATCACACGAAATTATTTTATTTATTCCCCTGGATATTTAAGTACATATATTTAAATATTATTCTATATAATTTAAAATGCGCTCAAAGATGCAGGAAATAAATCCAGGAATAATCTACTTAAAAATGTTTTTAATTAATATTGATTTATTCTTTGTATCGTCCTTTTTAAGTAGCAAAAACGATTGTGACAAAAACAATAGGTACGATGCGACCTAATTCACTTTCAAATACTCGCAAAGTCTTTATAAAAATAGCAGTAAACAGATTCGTGCTCCTACAAGTTTCAAATAAATTGCTGCTATTAATATAAATTACAGCAATTATTTTCCCCGTGCACGAAACGCTTAATACTAGGTTCCATACTATTAATCTGATTCTCCTTTCATTCAAGCTATTTACAAATAATTCTAAATATAAGTTTAGACATGTTAAAAAAAAAACGAAAATTTTAATTGCACAACGTGAAACGATTTCTATTGTAAAATCTTATTACAAAAAAGCAAACCAAGTCAGATAATTATACATTACAAACGATAATTGCTTCGATCCCTCATCAGCAACAGCATCACTAATTTTGACGTTAATAATATTAAATAATATTTATACCGATACGATGTTTTTCATCGATCGTTAAATTTCTCCGATAAGTCTCGAGTACTCTTTCATTAAACAAAAATCCAAGTTTGAAATATGAAAATCGCAGACATTAACAAATATGACTACATGTAAATTACATAAAGCAAAGTTGTTACATTAAATGTATGGTAAAAAGTTACTAACGAAGCGCAATTTGCACATGTAACACATGTACAGAGATAAGTTACAGCCATGTAGGCCCGCGAGTAAACGCGTTTTTTTCTTTCTTTTTCTTTTCGACGAATGCCTCTTACAAAATTCGTCGAAACGTAAATTTCACGAGGATGAAAATAATCGAAGACATAAAATACATATCTAATACAAAGGAAAACATTGAGTGCGAGTGAACACACACCGCGAGATTGACCTTGTTTGTAAACTAATATTGCTTCACCTGGCACTGGATCAAGATCAAACCATTTCATTTATATCGACATATTCCTACCGACAATTACAATCGCCGATGTTAAAATAAAAATCATATACCACGTTGTATCGATACTAGAATTTTAATTCCGCGATTGTGCAAAATTACATAATGTGTAAACAATTTTCAACTATAATTTCTTATATTTGTATATATTTTCATATCAGTACAAGAATATAAAAGATTCCACGCATATATATTGTACATATATTTTTATTGCAATATCTAAAATCTCGATGATTTTATAGAAAATCTCGATTCACAAATTTTTGAATAAAACGGTAGTTGCCTGGCCCAGTCGGAAAACGGGAAGATCAGGTAACAAAAATTTGTTGAAATATTTCGCTCGATCCGACCCACTGGTAGGTAGAAGCATCAAGGGTAAAACATTTTTTTCCATCATTTCTTTATCGAAAGAAAATACTACTACGCCAAATTCTTTGTATTCTCGTACATGTGCGCGCAGAAATATTCGCCAAAACTATATTTTTTAAAATGTTAATCATACAACGAAAGCGCATTAGTTTCTTCAAATTGCGCGTTTTACGATTTATTTCAATCGTCATTTAAACTTGTATTTTTGTCTTGAAAATAGCAAGAATTTTGCATACATCATATTTGCTACATTTTTCTCAAAATCTTTTGTTCACATTTCTCTGACCTGTTTTATATGCGTCTAAATAGCGAGCTATTCGATACGCAACACAATGACGTGTCTCGTAATCCCTAATTCGCGGAAAGACTGGTTTTCCTAAAACATCTAAAAAATTAGCTGTACGTTTGTAAATACAGATATGAAAACAGTTTTGTTAAAGTGGCAAAATAATCGTGCGGGAATAATTATGTGTACGTCCAACCGGGTTACTAGACCCTGTTCAAATTTCTTGCAATATTTCTCATTATACTAGAATGACCTTCATTATCGTTTCAATGAGGAACCTACAAAAATTGTTTTCCGATCTGCATTTACAGCTAAATTTTTAGGTAGCTGAAAACACAAAACCGTTCCTTCTGCGTGACGAATCCTCTCACTGTGATTCCATCGGGTCACTTTATACGTTCTCTTCCGAAAGTGTGTTTTCATTTATCGTCCCGAGATAAACGAATCTTTACTACAAATCCACTGCGAATATTTCAAGTCGAAAATGCAACAGATCGGACAATTTTCTCTCGACAGATGTAAGATCGTACAACGAAATAAAACAAACGAAAGGGCACGTACCGAGCGACGGCGACCAACACGTCCGGGCGTGTAATCAGCGAAATGAAATGAACCAACTCGAAGTTAACCTATAATTGGCCGCGTTTCTTTTCACAACGGTACGTTACATCTCGCATCGAATGCTATTTAGCCACGCTATTTGGGCACACATGCATGGCGGACAATTCATTTACGGAAGAATAATCCAACTAGTGGCGCTTGGGCGCCGGAAAATGAAAAGGAAATGAGAACTACTCACCAAGGAACCCTCCGGTGTCTGGTGGTGTTGATGACCATTGGCACCGTTCGTCCCGTTGCTTCCGATGGCGCTTCCATTGGTAGCAGCGACGACTGATCCTCCGCCTGGATTTTCCAAGTCCTGCTCGTCGGCTTGGTCCATCGCGTAGGATGGCTTCGGATCACCTTTCACCCGAATTTTGGCTGCTTTTACTGCGACGCGGAGATTCACAAAAACTTGGCGTTGCGCGCTCCCGGCTCCCGGCTCCCGGCAGCTCCGCCGAAGAATCTCACGAGAGTCTCTCTCTTTCTCCCTTCCTATCTCTATTCCTCTCTTTCTCGAGCGCGCTCGCGCGCGCGCGCGCGCGGCAGCGGCCGAGCCGAGAGTGTCGCGCTCTCGCGCGCGCTCGCGAACTGTCAACGAGAGAGACAGAGAGAGAGAGAGAGAGAAAGAACGCGGATTGGGAAACCGCGCCGAGTCCCGTCCGTCGGTCGGTTAAACTCGCGCGAGGAAAACTTTTATCGAGACAATTGCAGCACTACGATCACGCCGGACAAATAGTTACGTGTATCCGCATAAAAAGTTTCGTCGCACTTCTCTCTTGCGTCGTCGTCTCGTTTCTCCTCCTCCCCTTTTCTACACCTGCTGCGCCGTTTCTTTAGCGGTTCGAGCGCGCGCGCGCACACGCATGGGGGAAAACCGTACGCGCACAGCACACTTGACTTCTACGAGAAGGTACAGGAAGAGCAGTGAGCAGGGAGGCTGTTACGCGAGAGGAAGAGACAAAGCGGCACTTTTCGGAACAGAAAACACCGGCGACGATACTCACACACGGATTAATGTCGAGGCACTGGAACCAAAGGACCGATGGACGTGGACCTCACGGATGGGGAAGGAGGGAGGGAGACAGGGGGGGGAGAATGAGCGAAATGAAGAACGAATCAGAGAGTCAAGTACATTGTGGGTTACCGAGGGGGGGAAGAGGGGGAGACACGGGGATGGAAAAGAAAAATTGACGGAGGATAAAAGGATGCCACACGCGGATACGCGATGTCCCCTCGATTCCTGTTCATGGGCACGGCATCGCTCGTTGCGAACCAGCGAACGCTGTTACGAGACGAGAGAGCGAGAGCGGCGCCGGGTATACTCGCGAAATACGCGCGCGATTAGCTGCCTCGCGTGGGATCAGAGCCGGCGCGCGGAGGAGCAACGGACAACGACCGACGCGCGCACTCTCACGTACTAGAGCGATCTGAAAACTCCGCTGAACGCTGAAGGCGCCGGCACGGCGGATGGAGGCGCGCGGTTGCCCTACCCTTGCTCCTTACTTCCCTCGCGCGCCCGGGTCCGATTCGCGACTCCCACCACACCCATCAATCCCTACCACCGCGCGTTGCGCCGTACTCTGAGGGTGGTGGCTTGTGAGAGAGCAACGCCCATAATTTAATAATTTCATTTCATCCAGTTTCTTTTTCCATCTCTTTGCGCGCGCGCATTTCGGATTCCGCGTTCCTTCTATCTGAAATCAAAGAAGGGGAAGATCCGTTTTGAAATCATGAAAATTTACATTATTAATATTCCGTAATGCTCTAAGATGCCTTACCTTTTATTCCTCAAATTCGCTGCTACAGTTTTCTCTGCCTGCCTTTTTATAACGACACGTTAGAACATTTGCCGGGAAACTTCCATATAAGCCTCTAGAACATAAAATGTCATTTCCTTTCATTTTAATTAATTTAATTATATAATTATAGAATAAAATGAGAAGGTTTAATAAAATCGTTCAAATGAAAAAGAAATTTAATTCTTTTAAAAGAAATATGTATTTATTTTAAGATATCAGAGTGGGGGATGTATACGAATTAAGGTAAAGAAATAACATAATAAATCATATGTACCCAACTAATAAACTAAACCACGTCGATAGCGGATATCTTTAAATTTTTTAATTTATTATTAATAAATATAAATCTTAAATGTTAAACATATTTTTATTTTATTCGCAAATTTTAATTTTTTATTTAAAGAAAATGTGTTTTTGGAAATCGACAAGTACACACATAATTTAGAAAATTAATTGCTTAAATCATCTCTTACGTTGCGTCATAAAAAAACTTGTAACAAATTAATTTGTCTCGGCAAAATGTTAAACGTAAAATAGAGCAATTTGCAATTGCAATTAAAGCACTAAACGAAAAGTATAAGAAAATCTTGAGTAATACAATTTTTGTGCAATTCTCCCCCATTTTTTCGCTAAAATGCCTTGCATAAAATTGTCTTGAAGGATTGCGTAGCGTATCTATATTATCTCTCATAGATGTACGGTTAATCGTCGGTAAACAATTTTCTATGTTTACTCACCTGTACCCATGTCTACCGTATATTTCCGCTTGAATGCCAGTAAGATAACAATAGAAATCTGAAGAATAACGTTTGAATGTCCCTTATTTTCTGTATTTTCGACATAAAATTACGGTACGGTAAGATTACACGTAATTGATAGCTTCAAACCGTTGTTATCGTGGGGTGCTCGACGATTATTTACACGTACGCGCTATTGACAGACAGAGGCTCCTTTCTGCATTTTCTAACGAGTGTTTATGCGTACAGCTCGTAAATCTACGAGTTTTTTCATTAAACACAACGGTTTTATCATTTACCTTATCTCTTGCAAGTTAATTATTCGAGTCAATTAATTTGTAAGATAAGATATATATATATATGTATATTTATATTTAAAATATTTTCATTATTTGGTCAGCATTATTGCTAAGTGATAGCTACATGAAACCATAAAACTATAAAATTATCATATTATATTAAGTATATCATCTAAGAACATTGTAGATGAAACGAACATACAGAAGGTATAATTATACTTCTTTTTATAATAGCTACCGTTATCTACTAATAAATATCGATCTACTCTCTAGTTTGCATTTATGTTTACAAAGTTTTAGTTTGAGTTTTAATTTAAGAAATGTAAAATCCATAAGCAAAGTGATATATTCATATTGATGATTTTTCTCGATTAATATACTAAGTATTGTATACAAGTTAATAATTTTTTCTATTTTTAATTACTTTAATTTATAAATTCAACATTATCAAAGGTGATTTTTATAAGACCCTTAGATAGCCGACCAATTATCTAAATTGTATCATTTGCAGCGTGTTGCTAAAGCTTTAATAAATAATTAATTTGTTATAAGTATCTGAAACATCAAGCCACATCAGTTTTAAGAACTATTCTTAACTGGATGATCAATCGATATATCTGCACTTTAGGTTTTATCTGTATGCGTTTACAAAAGCTCAGAAAAGGTTCTTCTATCGGAACAACTGCTGGAAAAAGTCATCGTCATTTCTTGAATCATATCATATCTTAACAACGTTTCTTAAATTCATCAGTCATGTCAAACTCGGCTACATTATCCGATTCAGTCCTTATTTTTGAAAGTATTTAAAAGAATGAAAAATTTTTATATGATCGCCATGCAGTCAACGTGAATAATTGCCTGGTAGAGAGACAAAGAAGAGAAAGACGAAGAAAAAGAAGAATGTACGGTTCTCTCCCGGTCAGCCGCAACAGCGTTAAACTTTAACTCTTTCTCGCCGCTTCGTTCTCCTCTCGACTGCGCGGCAGTTAACACCCCGACGGCTGTTTGATCCCGTCAGTAATAAGGCCCATCTCGGGTTGTTTCGCGAGATAGCATCCTCTTCGTTTCGTACTTCTCGTTTTCCTCCTCTTCGCCTTCTCAACTATTCCCTCTTTGCCTCTTCTCGCTCTTTTCTGCGCTATAGGTCTCCTCGTATGTAGCACATCGATTTGATTCGAACTCTAAGTCTATTAAAATTAATTACATTTCTTTTTCGCTCATTTATAATTAATATTTGTTATTAATATCGATTATATCATCTATCTCTACACAATTATATATTTAGATTGCTTAGATGTGATTAATAAAATTAATTTTTTTTTATTTTTTGTAATCAACACATATCATGTTACTGATATCCAAACTTACTGAAGCATATATTGCATTTGGAATCAATTTTGATATTCTTTATTTATCCATTCTACTTTTTTTAAATAATTTCTATGACTTCTTTTGTTCTTCTCTTCTCTCTTTTGCGATCGATTTTTTGCACGTTTATACGTATAAGTACACGAGTACCGCATCACACAACGGATAACACACTTATTGTACGTGCTTGTAATATAAATTGCAGGTAATTGCAGCCCATGGAAGATACCAAAGGCTTTACTACAATGGTGTTGGCAAGAAAATGGAGGCGAACAAATTACGTTCAGTCTAAAATGTTTAATTATAAATTTTATTATTAAAAAAATAATAATCTTTGGATTTAAAAAATAAAAACGTCATCGAAAATTGATATATAATTCGTAATTATTTTATTTAAATTAAATTTGGTTAAAAAAGACGTTTCTTTTAATAAAAAAAGCTTATGTGTTTAATAATAGCAATATTAACTTTATCATATTTAAAAAATTAATATTTTAAATAACTTAGATATTATATATATAGAGAGAGATATATATATATAAACAAAAATATATCTTTTTAACTGTATAGAAAAGTAAAAACTACGTTTTATAAATTATGATTTCAGAGAGAAATATTTCAGATACAATGTTTCTTTTATTGGTTCTTTATTATTAAGCGCTAACAATTGATTGTAAACATCTAAATTGTTAACGCTTATAATCTGGAAATATCTCAGGGACACATCAATTTCTAAAAATCACAAATGTAGTCCGTTCTCCGTCATCTGTGACTAATGATATTATCTCTAAGAAATCTAATATTTAACCTATCTCAAACTATAAAGGATATTTTGTAGAAAATTTCTGATGAGAAATGTCAAATCCATTAAAAGAAATCCATCTATGAAGTAAGGAAGAAAAGCCCTTCTACAAAATTCACACGAATAATGTAATTTTACGATCTTTCGTTTCCTATAACAAAGGACATTACCTGCTTAAACTGTAAGATTTATCGACTTCTTTGAAGTCCGTGATCGATTTGGTAGAATTTAAAAGTATATTCTCAGTCATTTGTTGCTATAAAGTTACATACGCACTTTCACAGCAAATACTACATAATTTTTCCATAAGGATATGCGCGCAAAGAATACATTCATGCTTCTATCGAAGATACATTGTTATCAAATTTGCACAAAACGTGCATAATTTATGCTAATAACGCGCATAACAGGAGCACGCACGTGCTTCCTATTTATCCGCCCGTATATGCCAAGTTACCTGATCAGAAAATTGGACACGAAAATTACGGTCACCGTAAAAGCGCCGACTTTCAATGTATTATGGAATTTATATATATGTCGCGGAATTAATTCGATGGATTCATGGTATTAATTGGTTTGTGGAATTAAGGTTTACTGCACTGAATGTTTCAATCGCTCAATTTCTTTTAGCATTTTATATCCTATATTCATCTATTTTCTGTATTTCTCTGTTGTTGTATTATTATTGAAACTGTTTCACCAAAATTTAATTAAACTATAATCTGTTAATTATTATCATATACTAATAGAACTTTTTTCAGTACACAGCTTTACAATTCATAAATATTCTTTCGACAAACGTTACATCGTTAGAAATAAACTTGTAAAAACTAATGTAATAAAGATGTCACGATGTACAGAGAGACGTCGTATAGTTTGCGGAGTATATCAACGCGCGAATAACAGAGGATTTATCGTCTGTATCGAATGTAGATATTCATGCGTTCGGCGTATACTATGTCCAAACACGTATAATCGGGCATACTCATAATTATACGAGGCGGACTCTCTCGTCCGCGGTCACATCCAAAGGAAGGATGTTTGAGAAGCCGCGCCTCGAAACGTTCTCTTATTTCTTGGCACCTTCGATTGACAATTCTCAGGCTAACCGCGAGCGAACGAGCGCGAGCGGTACGAGACTGGATTATTTGCTCTATCTTCGTCGACGACATCTCTCGTCACCTTCTTTTCGCCATGAAAACTCTTTTGAACGCGGCTTCCCTCCCTCCTTCTTTGTCTCTTCTCCGCGTGTCGATGGCATACGTGTGGCGGCCACACAAGGATGTGCCGGGAATGTACATTGACTATTATACGGCCCCTCATGCTTTTATAGCCCGTCTGGGTGGCGCACATACCATCGCCATCTTGTTAGCCGCGATTAAATATTGATGCAAGAAGCGATATCCAGCCTGAAGTAGTTTTCTCGATGGTTCGCGGAACGGCTCGCGAGAATCTAGGGCGGTAATTTCCAATTACGCGTATCGCTCGCCAACTTTTTCTACGCGCTAATCCGCGTAGATCATGCGCGTTTGTCGAACATGGCACGACAGAAATGATTCACTACCGCGAGCGAACCGTTGCGTATGTACAAGATTTATAAATAACATCGCATTGAAGAAGCTGGTAAACCGCGATTCCTAACGGCCACAGTGTTAATTTGTTTCCTCACCGATGCGTGTCCATTATTGTGCAAATTGTCGACGAGGCAGATTGCGCAAACGTCTGACAATGGGGGATCGCGCGCGCGAGTATGCGCGGCCTGTCCCCACGGGGTGTTAAACTACCCCATCGTTAGTGTGCCGAATCAACCGGAAATTCCAGCTTTCGTCGCTTCCGTATTCATTCAACGGGAGATGCGCGATGCGATGGAAGAGGGAGAAGAGAAACCAAGTCGTTTTCGAAGGAATTAGCCAAGGTGAGATAATGCCAGCACCCTCCCTCTTGAGTCGGCTCGATTGTCATGAAAATATTTATTATCAGAAAAGAGAGAGAGAGAGAGAGACACGACAGGACAGCGACCACTGCCAGAGCCTGCATGTTTCCAGATAATTAGAGATCGACGGCTGTCAAGATATTCTATGAAGATGCTGCGACAGCTGAAACCGCTATGCAAATCTTCGAAGACCTATCTATTCATTTACCGAGCTCTATCGATGCTTCCTACATCGTCGTCTGATTTTTTTTACAGACAGCGATGACATTTGTCTTGGTTAAACTCTGATGCCAACACCATAAACCTCTCTCGTTTTTAATGCATTATATAAGAATTTTTTAACACGTGGGAAAAAGTTTTCTTAATCTCTTGGTTTTCTATAAGATTCCTTTTAATGACTGACAAAAATTTTGGTCAAATAACTTTAATCAAAATATGTGTTTTCTAGTGTTTTTTTTTTTTTTTTTTTGACGCGCTAAATCCGTTAGTGAAAAATTACGACAGGAGAAAAATAAAGTTGAAGATGTGTCTTTTGTTAATTTTAATTAACAAAGAAAACACATGTTCTGATAAGACCTTCTTTTAAGAGACTAAATTTGTTTTATTAATCAGTGTAATCCATTTACTTTTAAGTATAATTAAATATAATTATAAAACAATTTAACGTACAGAAAGGAGAGAGAGAGAGAGAGAGAATTAATACCTTTTTTGCAGTAGTATTTTCATACTTTCTTCGCTTTTCTATTATTTGTGTTACGATATTTGGTATATTCGTGACGTATATCGAGGGAAAATGATCATCTAGCTTGAAAAAGAAAGAGCTGAAGGCGGAGGTAACGAGACGGGAGCGAGACGGGGAAAGATTACCCCGAGACAACCGTGAGGAGATCGCTTTCGGGATCATTAATTATCCTAGAAAGTGCGAGAACGGGCAAGATATATAGGGGGAGGATGGCAGGGAGGAGGGAGAAAGCTGAGCGGCGGATAGAAAAGAGAGCGAAGGAGACGGCAAATGTCGCCACTGCAAACCGAAATTACTGTTGAAGATTAATGATCTTCTCTGCTTTATTACAAGTATTTATAAACCGATCCTTTAAATTTCTCATAAAGTTAACTTATTTGCACGGTGCAGCAGTAACATTATCAAGATAACCAAGATTTTGCCTGAATATTTGCCTTCATAAAATAAATAAACTTTTTTTAAAAAGTTGTATTTTCTATTCTTTTCTATTTTCTGTATCAAACAAACCGATATAACAGAGCTTTAACATCTACTTGACTAAGAAAGTTACATTCAAGTGATGAGAATTTATTGTCTAACGTGCCATTGTTCAAAAGAAAAAGTTTTTTGTAATATTTTTCATTGATACACTATGTTCTATAATTTCATTTCTATGCTTCCTCATTTCGGTATACAGTAGCTACATTTCAAACTAATTTCAATTAATCATATTGAATAGATTTTTACCAAAATATATATCTTTTCACGAAAATCTATGAAATAAGTGATCACAGATATATATATTTCATGTATTTTTCAATCGTTATTCTTCACAATCTGAAATATTCTAATAAAGAACAGGAATTTCTCTGAAGGAACAATCAAGTATTCTTCTTTTTCTGTAAAAATATTCTATGGTAATAAAAGAAATCCGGAAATGTGTGGTCCATCAAGAAATTAAAAGATAGGGGAAAAACCCCAACAAAAAAAATATCTGAATCCAATCCTATCGATAAGGTCATAAATATCGATGCCACACTCTAAAAAATTTTGTGTTAAATTTAACATAAAGCAAATCTGTTATTATTATAGCTTGTTTAAAGTATGAATATTAATACTTTTGTAAAAATAAATGTAATACATCACATTAAGAAGAAACACAAGACTTTTTGAGTATTTCGCGATGTAACGAGAAGGCTCGCTAGAATCGAAAAAACACACAAAACTAAACGTACGTATATCAATATATTATCGCAGCCCAATACCCGCATACCAATGGTACTCATCGGCATTAATTAACTTCGGCCCGAACGTTTGCTCTACGTACGATGAAAAAAACTGGCGAAATGAAAAAAAAAAGGAACAACGTGCCTTCTTTAAATAAATCGCTGGAAGTGACGGGGTTGCGGGAAAGAAGATTAACGAGCGCGGTGTGTCGTTCGATTCGATACGTCGAATTAACGCGGGACGGAAACGAAGCTGCATGTATCGGTTATTAATGACTTACGGAGTCTGCCAGTGTAAATGTTAGGCGATGCCGCGCGTAATCGTCGCTTAGAGACAAGAGTCCGTATACATGAATACCTCGGCCGACATGCGACCATGAATCGAACGATAATGGTGGAAATGACGATTAATTGACGGTAATTTGGACGTAGCGACGACAATGGCGTTTAAGCGCGCGTTAATTACACACACGCGTAGCGTAACGAAAGGTAACCGCGGGGAAGGAATCGTTCCGCACTTTTACAACCGCGCGCGCGCGTCCTAGGATCTCATTTTGAATACATTTAACGATTTACGCAGCAAACTCGTTTTCAGGAAACTAAATCGTTATTCGCTCGTCTCTCTATGGAGGCTAAAACGAATTCCAGTCGCGCTCGTTGCGCGTATACACGCGTACGTGGAGGGCGTGGGGATGAAAAAATCAACCACCGCCCTTCGTTCCCTGAGTGGCAGGTTCGCTAATACATACCCTTGCGTCCCGCCGCGTTCTCGTGTTCTCTCCTGCGAGCAATATCGCCCCGGTTTCGCTGATGTACCAGATAGACGAAGACAGAAACGGTAGGGTCGGTTAACGATGATTCGGGTAACCAGACAGAAGTAGACAGAGAGAGAGAGAGAGAGAGAGAGACGAAAGTCCATAATGTTGGGGGAGGATCCGACTATTGCATGCCACTCTTCTCTACGCTTTCTCACACACGCATATTTTTTTCTTTAAATACATTAAAAGGGACATTACAGGAACAAGGTCCTCCCCTTGGTCCTCCATACAAGATGTATATAACAAAATTTTTATATTGTAACATGTCTTGAGTGATAACTCAGGATTTTCCATAACAGATTAGACATAAATATTGTCCATAACATAATAGATTCCATATCAGATCCATTATACTCATTGTTTGAACGTGTGGCAAATCAAAAAAATCATGGTCACAAAATATTCAATATAATTTTATTTTATTGTAATTTATTTATTTTCAGTATTTTAATAAAAGCATTCTTTCCGTGTGCATTTCAAATAGTACGTATTATAGATACATTTTTCAATCAATTATTTTTTAATTATTTCAAAAAGTTGAGTTTCTTTTGAACACGCACACATACACACAATTTGAAATAATTATAAAGTATTCATATCTCAAACATCTAATTTTTGGCAAAATATTAAAAAAATTTTTCTGATAAATATTTTTCTTGACACATTTTACCGCAATTATTGTGAAATTTTCGTCAAAATTTATGATACTATTATGCAATATATTTGCACCATGTGCAAATTAAAATTTCTATATTGGCCGCTGGTATTAAAGAATGTTACCAATTTAACCACTACAAGAAGAGATTGTTGAGCCATCTATTAGAAGCATTTAGCGTTATGTATATAATTATTTTTTTAATTATATATTTCCTATTTATTATCCTAAATGTGCATGTGTATGTGTGTTTATATGCTAAACTAAATACAAATAACTAATGAAATTAAAATGTAACTATTACTACATTTTAATATCATTACTTTAATAAATATAAAGATTGATAAATTAATTGCTTTCTGTCGATTACATTTTGTAAACGATTCCACTTAATCTATCGTGAAGACAATTAAAAATTTAAATAAACCAAAAAAAGTTTAAAGGCTACAGCTTTACTAAAAGGTAAGTATTTACTTGTATGTTTTGACGACATATATGTATGTATGTATTGTATTAATCAGTTCCGTATTTTTATTGTTATAGAAAAGAAATTAAATATTTTTAAACAAAATCATTCCCAGCCACAAATGCTAACAATAACGCGCGCGTGAAATATTCAGAACACATACCTCCAGCTATGCTTTTCCAAACTTGCTAAATCTCAATGTTAATTAATAATCCATTCCATATGATCCCAGCTCTGCAGTTAAAACAGACGAATAATCACGGCTGCCATCTTTCCGGATTTCTGATAGAAAATACAATTTTTCAATCTCGAATGTTGCAACAGATCAAAGAAGACTGAAGAGTGGAGAGACGACACGGCCGCGTTTTTGGTGATCCGCGAAAGCAATACGCCATCTGGGCCCTTTAAATAACCTGGACATGAACTACGTAGCCAATGTCCACATTTGGACGAGCGGGTAACTCATTGGGCTGTTCTTTTTAGCTGCACTGGTGCACAGGTGCAACAAGATAAGAATCGAAAAGAGATTTTAATTCTTGATACAAAGAATAAATTGTCGGTAATTCTAACAGTTTAGAACACGTATGAGCTGCAGGGAAACCCGAAGTTTTAAAGCACACATTTATTTCTTCGGGCAAGTGCAGCGATGCAGTTATAAATAGTAACATTTTTGAAAGATCTTCTTGTTTCAAATTCTTTATATAAGTTTTAAAAAAGTAAAAAACTTGAGTTTGAATATTATTTAATTCTTCTGGAACAGTTTTTAAAACTGTTATAACCTTATTAGAATTAGAAAGCTGTTTATTAAATATAAAATTTACTTTAACATCAATTCTATAAAAAAATTCTCACAAAATAATGGAATTCCATTTCTAATTTTTTAAATAAAATTGTAGCTTTCTATGCACAATACGTTTTTTGCTACAACACTAATCTGTTCTTTAATTTCCGACAATTTTGGAACTTCTAAAAGTCCATAAGATGTAAACAAGTTTAATAGCATTTTTTCAGTTAAAGTCTTTTTCAGTTAAATCTAATTCTTCAAAACAATTTTCTGCTTTATGTATTAATTGTTGTTCCACTGGTGTTAAGAAGTAAAAAAAGTCTTCTAATAAAATTTCTTGTTTCACTTCTTTATTTAGCGAACCCAATTGCAAATATATAGATTTACATATATTTGTTGGGATAGATCTTGTTAAAATAAAAGTATGAGCTAAAATTCTGCAAATGATTAGAAAGTTTTTATCTAAACCCTTCCTTATTTTTGATAAAAATAAAAAAGGGACTGATCGGTTCTCTCCTCTAAATAAATTCGGGCATAATTTTTTTCCAAAACTCAGAAAATAATTCCTTCGTTAAACTACTACAACCTAGCCCTAATTCATCTTTAAAAGTGACTTTTATTTTTTTTTATATATTTTCATCTTTATATAATGTTAACATTTCTTCGATAATATTTTCTCGTTTGATTGTAACATCTGTAGTATTCATTTCTCCGTTATTGGGTAGATCTGGGTACTCAATTTTCATTTCGTTGCTAAATTCTTGACTTACTTCTGTATATGCGAAATTGTCCAAATTTAATATATTGGAGGCAAATTCATCTGTAAAAAAAAAAACTTGTATCGTTAGCTTCATACCAATAATTTTTTGTCTTTGAAATTTGATTAGTTTCATTTTTTAATAAAAAAATTTAATAAAATTAAAAATAAATTAATATTGGATCGAAATGTGAATATTATATGAAATAAGATAAATAATGCCATTTTCCGGTTGAAACGAATCTTGATTCTCTAACAATAATTTGTATCAATTATTGTAAATATATTTTTCAATTATTATAGATTGCGTGCCGATATGGTTGCCGGCATCTTTAAAATAATTGATATAAATTATTTTTAGAGCATCAAGATCTGCTTCGGAAAACGGCATTATTTCTCTTATTTTGTTTAATAAGAATAATTTAACTTGCTAAAATTTCTATGCTTTATTATTTTTGCCAAATAATAAATCAACCCACTTGGACTTTGATTAATTTGAGAGGCTTGTCTGATAACAAATCCATCCTGATTCTGAATATTTTGATTTTGAAAATTCTCGGATTCATCGTTATTTGGTTGTGATCGAAAATCTGATCGTGTTTCTGTAGACTCCCTTCTGACGGTTCGTCTATTTCTAGTACTGTAAACTTGAGTACCGGGATAATTATCATCAGATTCACTTGAATCTTGTCCAGAATTTTGTTGAAAAGAATGTCTTGTAGTAACTGATCTATTTTGTCTGTTACGTCCTAAATCTGTCAATGAGTTTTCGTATGACTCATCAACATTTGCATTATTTGCTATTGTATAATCAGGACAAGACAAATCTCTATTTGGGATGATAATAATAATCATTCCTCTAGGCACTTCGTTCATTAACTCTTCAAATGTATTTACTGTCAATATTATTATCTTTTTGTCTTTAGTGCATTTGCCGAAACGAAAGCCAACCGATTCTAATTGCACCCTTGAATACATTTCGCAAATACATCTTTGGATTCTAGTCATCGACCAATTCAATTTAAATACCATTATTTTCTTACCTGCCAATAGTAAAGAAATCTTGAATAATAACATTAAAGGTTTTTTGTTGTAAAACCAAAAAGTTTTTTATACAAAAGCATGTATAAATATATAGAATTATAGAAAATTATGTATCAAATGTGTACATACATTATATATTCCTATATAATTCTATATAATTTTATAGATTTATACATACAATTATATAAAAAATTTTTACCGGGAAAAAATTGCATATATATATTATCAATATGTAATTCAATATAATTATAAATGATTATACAGAAAATGTGATGGAGTAAATGTAATGGAGAGTCAGGCGCGGTTAAAGAGGCGCAAAGTTTTTATGCAGTTTTCTAATGAAATTACGAAGCTTACAAAGGTTTCAACATTTTCAGAGTCATCTTCAGTGTACATAATACCGTTTAAAAAATTACAATAACTTTTTGCACTAATTCTTATTGACATTCCACATATTTAGACTGGTGTGGGCTTTGTCCAATCTGGTTGTAAACCTGAGTGGTGATAATATAATTGCACGCCAGGAGTTATGAAATCGAATGTGAGTCATATTTTCAAGAGTGTAGAGTGTCGCAAGAATGAAATAAGAATAAATGCAGAATTTAATAAATAACTTAAGAATAAATAATTTATAAAATCTGAATATTTTGAATGCCAATAGGAGTTTGTAGAAAACAATCTTGTAATTTTTTAAAATTGATATTGTACACCGAAGACGATTCGAAAAAGAGTTGAAACATTTCTAAGTTTTGTAATTTCCTTTGGAAACTGAATAAAAATCTTGCGCCTCTTTGACCGCGCTTCTGAAATTTACTGCTAGTACTAAAAATTTATAATATATGTAACGCAAACTATAGATTTTCAGTGCTCGCAGTGTATATCAAAACGTAGTCATAATTATAAATGAGCAATTTTTTCCCTTCAAAAGTTTTTTGTGTAAAAACATGTATAAATCTGTAGAATTATATATAAATATAAAAACACGTATGGATATAATTGATATTAAATTTTATATAATTCTATATGTTTATTAGAACTGGATAGTAACAATTTAGAATGTTAAGACTTGAATAATAAAGTTAAAAATTAATAACTTTTAACTTAACTTAGTTGACTTTGAATAATTTCATTTTTACTTCAATTAGTTGTTTTTAGAACATAAGCTTTAACTTATTAACTTTTATCTTAAGTTAAATTGTTAAAATTATTTATATAAAAGATAATAATTATGAAAGAAACGCATAAAACAAAATATTGTTTTTGTTGTTTCCTTTTAAACTTAATTAACAAATAAAACATTGAATTTATTTGACGATCCATTATAATTGGTTTGAGTAATCTAATTTTTAAAAATTACGACTTTCTAAGTTAATATAAGTAATGCTTTTCAAAATTAACTTTTAATTTAACTTAATTTAATTTTAAAGTAACTTTGAATTGAGTTGGTTTTCTGTTCATGTAACTTTTAACATAATTAAATTAATTTTATAAATTATTAACTTTGACTTAGTTATTTTGAAAAATATATTGACCAACTCTGACATTTATGCATGCTTTCGTAAAAAATCTTTAGCGGAAAAGTATATATTGTGTAATAATGTTTACCGAAACCATTTTCTTGTAAATATATACATTCGGTTAGGGTTGGGTAGTAATCAGCGTTTGATCTTCGTAATAGGAAAAGAGTGTATTTTTTCAATATTTGTTTTGGTCGGCCTCTCGAACGTCTGAATGATTGAAACAAAGGTCGAAAATTTCCTCTGGTAGCTTGCATAAGTTGAGAGGGTTGCTGTCGAATAGCTTCCCTTACTGAATTTGCAGTAGTCGATAATGCAAATTCGTCTCGGCTATTCATCTGAGATACAAAATAAAAGACAAATACACTTAACTTATATAACATATTGTTAGACATAAGCACAGATGATATTGCCATATTCAATTAGCTTAAGATAATAAAAAATTAAGACTCGCATCACTCACTCACTCTCTCTCTCTCTCTCTCTCTAGTTATCAGTTGTTTGATAACTTAATCATAACCTGTCTTTTCATGATTTTGTATCATTCTCAATTTTACGTCTATTCAATTAATTGTTCAAGTAAAAGATATTTTTCGGCTAATTTTACAAGCGTTCTGAAGCGCAAATGCTACTTTGTATACCTTTTTAATTGAACGTATGACATCTCTGAGGTCATCAAACAAGGACAACTAATGTGAGAGACCAGGACCTTTTAACATGTTTCCTTTGATAATTACCTTTGACAATAAATTCCAGAATCGTACTTCTGAGTAGAGTTAAAGATCACTCGCACGCTCCTTGCTGTGGGTTCCTCGGACCGGTTTACACGACGATGACGACAAAAACGACGAATAGCACGCGCCGATATTTATTCCGTATTACATTTACTATTTGCTATAAAAATAATGGCACGCTAAGAAATCTAAGGATTAAATCTGACCTGATGACCACTACGGCACCAGTTTAATAATATCCCGCCTGTCGGCCGTCATTAGTAACCAGTTTAACCAACACAAGACTAGGGAATTTATTTATCGCGACACAGATGTACCATAATTTAAGCAATACACGTGTGGTCTGTTCTTTCTAGCTGCACTGTTGCACCGGTGCAATAAGTTAAAGTTAGAGATACTATAACAGAGATTCGCCAATGTGCCGTCTTGGGGTAAAACCGGATATCGGATATGACGTTTTCGATGGTGGTTTACTCTGTTTTCTTTTGACAGGTGACAGGTGACAGGTTAGATCGGCTAGGCTTTCTCTGTCAGTTATATCTATCTTTCTCTCTCATACTTCCGGTTATACCCCAAGCGACGGGAGCCAATCAGAAATCGTTAACGCATTGGCGAATCTCTGTTATAGTATCTCTAGTTAAAGTAAGACAATTATATTTTTTCTCATTCTAACTTATTGCACCAGTGCAACAATGCAGATAGAAAGAACAGACCAACGGACTGTTGCATAAATTATTTTCTGCAACTCTCAGAGTATTGGAAAAATTAATTTATGCAACAGTCCGTGTATTGCTTAAATTATGGTACACCCATGATTTAAGAAATACACGGACTGTTGCATACATTATTTTTTACAACTCTCAGAGTATTGTAAAAATTCATTTTATTTTCCGCAAACGGAAAATATTAATGATATCACGATTAAAATGCTCATATCGTCGTCGGTTGTAGTTATATTTCGCAGTATTTTGCCAACATATTACGGAAAATATATTATCATAATTTAGTGCACACTCTTCTGTCTTCTCCGATATAAAGAGAGACACGAGATTTGTTTTTTATTCCTGCACTGCTGCACTAGTACAATAAGTTAGAATAAAAAAAAAATTTGTCTTATTCTAACTTATTGCACCAGTGCAGCAGTGCAGGAATAAAAAATAATCCTACGGCTATCGTTGAGCAACGATAACGCGGTGCAATGTACCGACTGACGGCCTATTCTGTAACTCGTTAAGAGGTATCGGTATTGTTATACAGTTGTTGCGCAGATATTTTATATGGTAAAAAAGCTGCGCAACGACAGTATAACGAAACCGATACCTTTTAACGAGTTACAGAATAGGCCTACTGGTGTCGTGAGTCGTGAACCAAAGGCAAAATATGTCTTCGTACTCGAGCGAGTTGTCACACTCGCAGGAATATTTGAGTTTTCGCAGCTCCATACCGCTTAGGAAAATCGTCGTCGGCGCCGACGGCGTCAAGGTATTATTATTGGTTATCCGTATTATTGGTTATCAATTGTTTCAATTCAAACTCTTGGTTGTTCACTGTCCTTTTTTTTATCATCAATTCTACGCCAAGTTGTGTAAAGTGGCTTCATAATGCTGATAAGTATTTATAAGCATAAAAGTAAAAACTGCAGTAACATCTCTGAAATGTTTTCGTAATTCTTTCAGGGATGGAAGGTGTACGATTCTAATCCTAAAACTATCAAATGCCCACTTATATGTCTTTCACCAGTTTGCGGTACAGCTGATATATTTTTTAGACAAATATTAGGACTAGCTGCCAAAGGTTACAGAGTTATCTCGGTGAGTTAAATGTAGAGTGTAAAATCATTTGACTCACACAAGTATAATTTCCACTCTTTTAGAATAACATTTCATTTTATAATATTTAGAGAGTATATTTGATAAACAGTTTAAAACATTTAAATATATGCATTTAGTACGAGAGATCTAATTATTTGCTGATATAAATTAATATAGAATATAGACAGCTGTTTAAATAAAATTATTCTACATCTACTTTATAGGCCGAGGCACCAGTATATTGGAGTATAAATGAATGGTGTGATGGTTTCAGAAAACTATTGGATTATCTACAACTTGACAAGGTCCACCTTTTTGGTGCTTCCTTAGGTCAGAATACATATTTTTCTTGCAAATGATATAATCAAATAAATGTATGTTACGAAATTTATCTTTGCAGGTGGTTTTCTGGCACAGAAATTTACAGAAATAAATGCACACTGTCCAAGAGTAGTATCTCTGGTTTTGTGCAATACCTTTACAGATACATCTGTGTTCAGTTATAACGATTCTGCAGCAGTGTAAGTAAGGCATTTTAAACTATAACTTTATGTAAGACTAATACCTGGCGCGATTTTCCGCACGATAAAACATAAATGTTTATCTTTTCATAGGTTTTGGATTTTACCTTCATTAGTACTGAAAAAAATGGTAATGGGAAATTTTGCAACAGAACAAGTTGATGGAGAAATTATAGAAGCGATTGATTTTATGGTGGAACGGGTATGAATTTTAGTTTTTTTAAGTTAATGAAAAATAAAAGACGCAAAGAGGAAAAAGATTTTATTCTCTAAACATATATTCACATATATATTTTAATTATAGCTGGAAAGTTTAACGCAACCTGAATTGGCATCTCGCTTAACAATGAATTGCATAAATTGTTACGTACAACCTCAAAAGATATGTCATTTACCTGTGACAATAATAGATGTCTTTGACGAATATGCGTTATCAAATCCAGTTAGAGAAGAAATGTATAAATGCTATCCAAATGCAAAACTAGCACACTTGAAAACTGGCGGAAATTTTCCATATTTAAGTCGAGCCGCCGAAGTTAATTTACATTTGCAGGTAAATTTATAATAGTTATCGAATCAACACGAAATATCAAAGCATTTGTTTTCAGATTCACTTGAGACAATTTGAAGGTACGGAATATACGGCTTTAGAAAAGATTAAGATTTAGCACAATGCATTTATGTTAGGCATAATATAATAAAATTCAGAAATTGTATATAAATATTAATTAAACAAAAAGATTCTCTTTTGCTCATATGCAGATCGTAAGACTATAAATAACTTCCATGCTATTACTAAGTCAGATTTGTTATTTCTTAAGTTTAGTGAAATATTTGTTGTAGAATGTATAAGTACTCTAGTATATAAGTATATGTTAAATACTCTTAGGGATCGTGTAATATTTGTATTGTTATTTAATTTGTTATCTAATATTTTATTCTTTAAATATATAAAAATTTATATTTTGTAACAACTTGATCTCATTTCAACTGTAAAAAGAATCTTTTATGAATTTTAGTATGTGAATTTTGTGTGTAATATTTTTAATTATGTCTCTATAAATTTAATAACAAAATATAAAAAATATTTTACACTTGAGTGAACATGTTACTTTTTACTGATTCAAAAATATTTTTGTAAAATTAGAAATATACTGTATTAATTGTTTTATTATTTTCTCTCTTTCTCTTTTTGGGCAATTGTTATTTTTCTTATTGCGATTCGACGATAAAGAGACTATAGTGACCATAGAGAGAATTTTCTAGGTTGCTTGACCGGGAGACCGTATAAGAACTTGCTTGGTATCGATTCCTGTGCGTACCTCTCTCGCTTTTCTCTTTTGCAATCTCAAATTACAGGGCCTGTTTTACCTAGTATACATATATGATATTCATGTTGATTACCTTGAAATTTTTCTTCTCATTCTTTTTATAAATTTAATAAAATTTTAATTGTCAATTAATTATATTAATTATACTAATGATTTCTTGTTATACAGGGTGTCCTTGAATTTTCCGCACAAACTTTAATAATAGTAGTAAATGTATGAGCTAAAATAAAAAAAATTATATAAACACAAGTTTTAAAGTGTTTTATCAAAAAGTTTAAATAAAAATCTAAAATTGCAGTTATATACTTATGTAGTCAATATATTTTTATATTAGCGCATACCTTAACGTGACTTATGTTCGATAAACTTAATATTTATTATTTGAAACAATACAGCACAATGCAGGTAAACATTAGCACTATAAGTAATACGTCATTCGATAATGTTTATCTTATCCATTATTCCAGTTGCGTTTACTATTTAAAACAATAAAATTAACATGGATATTTTAAAGTGCAAATTTAGATAAAAATTTTTTACAGATTTTCTAATTTTTACTATAATTTCCTAATAAATTATTTTGCCTATGTATACATAACGTTTTTTCTTATCCAACTTATGAAACATCGTTCAAGTATCTATTCAAATAATATCGGCCTTTTAAATGTGTCATAAAAAACGATTAAAAGTAATGTTACCGCCGTATGTCACGACGAATACCACGATATCGGATACCGGCTGTCTGTTCGCGTCATGTATTGAAAATCAGGAGAAACTCCGGAGAAAAGATTTTACTTGGTTTACTTTGTTCTTTATATACTATGCTATTCTAAAAAATATATAATATTGTCCAAAAATTTAATGTTGCAGTTTAAATAAAATATCTCACTAATGTCAAGGAATTTACAAACGTAACATCATATTTGTTTAATTTTACCCATAAAAAAAATGATAAAAATACTTATTTAAAATAATGAAAGTTTTGACTTGTTCGACGTGTAGGTATCGACATATTGATAAGATTACGGTTATCATTGGCTACTGAATATTATGTCGCAGTAATCCGTTTGATAGTTTGACGTTATCTTTTGTAAAGTACGACGTGTATTGTACGTTTCAGAGCTCAGTCTCTTACCTGAGCGTGACGCGAACAGACAGCCGGTATCCGATATCGTGGTATTCGTCGTGACATACGGCGGTAACATTACTTTTAATCGTTTTTTATGACACATTTAAAAGGCCGATATTATTTGAATAGATACGTCAGGCAAACTTTAATCCGATAATATTTACGAAATGTCTTCTCAGTCATGAATTAGCGCAAGTGTTGGCGAAGTATTCGGCAGTGTATTGTCCAAGTACTTACATTATTTTATATATTATTCTTTTTTTACAAATTTAAGGGAAGATTGTGTTCACAAAAGATTCAATCGTCGCTGAATCCTTGTATCATAAAAATTATTTATGTGGGTGTATGTTTCATATAAAGATCTAACTTTTAGTTGAAGTTGATGTTCAATCTTTTTTTCCTATAATAGTTTTAATGAAGCATAATTTAGTTGTTTGAATTTAAATTATAATGTTATTATGATAATAAGATATTATGTTATTTTTATTACAATAATCTGGTGTGTGCGTGTGTGTGTGTGTATGTGTTATTAATCCTTCGCGCGATATTACGAAATGTTGGTGACGTATGTGCTTTTAAATTTATCGGCGATCATCTACGTAACAAGAAATAATCCTACTGTTGTAACAAGAAATAATTCTAAAGGAATATAGCTTGAAGCAAAGTTGAATCGAGTGAAAGGAACGCTGACCACAAGCTTACCTTAGAAAGAAATAGCATCGTCAAATATTTATTATTTTTAGAAATCACAAAGTTGCTATTTAATTTTTATTCAAATATTTTTTACAATTAAAAATCTTTTCTTTTTACATTTGTAATACTTGAGTAATTACCTAGACGCGTATCCAAAATTAAGATATAATATGACTTAAAGATAGCTCAAAAACATTTTTCAGCGTGATATGAGTCAAAGATATTTTTAAATCGTTTTAAAAACGTCTGATATTTCGATTTTGAACGTATTATCTGGGTAATTATTTGTTTATAACTTGCTAATTTTTTGTTTTTTGCAGACATGATAAAACTACCATTTGTGAAAATAATGGATTCACCAGAATTGTAAGAATCTTTTAATCCGTGTCTTAAACAACATGCTCATAAAAAAAATGGATAATGAGCAAAGGCCTCTCGTGAACAACGGGAGAATAGCGACATCGACAAAAATCGCTTATGCTCTTGGACACATTTTTAACGATCTTGCGGCTGCAATGTGGTTTTCCTACACTTTAATTTACCTTCAACGAGTCGCATTGTTAGAGCCTATTGTCGCTGGAGCGCTTCTACTCTTAGGTATGTGTCACTTCGGTTCATTCATACACAAGCAAAACTACATTAGTCATGATATTGATTAATAGTCAAATGGTTTTCATTCAAGGACAAGTCATTGACGCCATTATGACACCTGTATTTGGTTTTCTGGTGGATCACTATTCTAAGAAGAAAATTTGGCATGTTATGGGCTCCATCATGGTTACTTTGTCGTTTCCCATAATATTCGGAGGTTTTGCCAATTCATCTACTACAGTCGCCATGATTTTGTACGTCACAAGTATTACGATATTTCAAACAGGCTGGGCGGCCGTACAAATCTCTCATCTGTCAATGATACCCTCGTTAACTAATTCTGTCCCAGCTCGAACCGATTTAACCGCAATAAGGTATGTGATTTGCGTAATATATCCCTCGAAAATGTGGGAAGGGTAGTTGCGACAAGGGAAAGTTCTTGAAAATTTAAAAATTATAAAACTTTAAAAGATATTCTGTTAAATATTAAAATAAATAGTCAAGTTGAAACCAATTTCTTACATTAAAAATATATTTTAATTTTTTAAATTAACGTTGAAATTTATTATTTTAACGCAAAATGTGTAATGAAAGAACAATATCAATTCATTTCTGTTGAAAGTATAAATTGTTACATATCAAGATTCTCTATATATTTCCTTATGAGTAATAAGGTCTGAATATTAATTCAAGACAAATTTTATCGTGTAGATATTCTGCCCAAGTTAGTGCGGCCGTGATAGCTTTTGTGGTAACATGGATAATTCTACCAACCAGCGGTGAATCGATAGTTGAATTAGATCAGCAAGATGACTATAAATTCAGAGTATGTATGAGGAAAAAAAGATGATAAAAGAAAATAATGTACATGTGATATTGATTTACAGAACATTGCTTTGATCCTCACGGCTCTCGGCGTAACCTCGACTGTCTTTTTTCACATTTTCCTGAAAGCGAATCTCTTGGAGCAAACAATAGTCACGAAATCGAACATCGAGGAGCCGATTAAACCGGAAGTTTCGGCGAATCGTCGAATGTCATGGATCGGCATCACAATTTTATTGAGAGTCGCGATGCTATACGTGGCGAGCAGATTATTTATCACTCTCGCCACGATATATTTACCATTGTATACAGAAGAGACAAAAGTCGATGGTAAGCAAGCGTTGGCCAGTGTACCATTGGTCTCGTATGTATCTTCATTCACGGCTGCCTTGTTGCTCAAATACATCAACAGACTTTGCGGTACCAAGGTAATATTTTAATAATAAAGATAATAGGATACACAAGTAGAACAATAGGTCACAATGACGTTAAAATGAATCGTAATTGATTATGAAAAATGTACAATTGTCTCGTTGGATTACAGGCTTGCTACTTTCTCGGCGCTGTAATTGGTATAATCGCTGCCGTTGTCACAGAATTTATCGGAAGTAACACGATAGTCGTATACGCTATCGCCGCGTTAATTGGTGCAGGTAGCTCTATCACAATGGTCACCGCATTGAGCATCACCGCCGAATTGATTGGTTCTCGAACGGAACGTAGCGCATTCGTATACTCGATCGTTACTTTTCTCGATAAAATTATCACCGGTTTTGTGGTAATATTGATCGAAAAATGGTGAGTAACGCGTAAACCATCAAACAGTCATGCGCATTGAGAAAAAACAAATTAACTAAATTATTCAACTTGTTTAAATTTCTTCAATTCAAGTAGTTGTGTATTTAAGCTAAAAGAGCTGAAGGTTAAGTATTCAAGTTAAGTATAAATATTTCAACTGAAAAAATAATTTAGAATTGGAACTTTAAAAAAGTTAACCACTTCTTTCTTAGATCAGTACAGATTAATTTCATTGTAATTAATTACAGCTTCTCATAAAATATCAATTAAATAATTATGTCGTAAATTATATTTTAAGAGATTTATGATTCTTTGATTAACAAACGAAAATTGATTAGTTACTTTAAAACCAATTTTCTCGTTTTTTTTTTCCAGGAGATGCAACGACAAGGAACTTTGTCCTACTTACAATCGAGACACGTTGTCCATCGTTTGTGCTTCCTCAATGGTATTGGGACTTGTAACTTTGCTATCCGTATCACGTTGTCTAACTTGAAAAATTATCGTAATTTATTATCACGTGTCGTTTGTAAATTATATAACTATTTTCTCAACGTCACTGGCGAACGCGATAAAAATATTTCATATTTTCTTGTCACTGCATCGTTTTTTATATTTGTCAGTGGCAAATTTACTATAGCGATTCTAATTAATTATAGCGAGTTATTTATCGAGCGAAGTCGGAACTATGCAGCTGTAGCTGAAAAAGAATTAATAATACTATAATTTTATTATACATATATACTGATTTATCTACATTTTTTCTCCTTCACGAATTAATTACGACAGCACAATGAACGGGTTTCGGCTAAAATTCAATTGTTTTTAAAGATTAAATATTGAAACTAATAAAAATTTTCAGTTCAACGATTTATCTGCTTCTTCAAACTCTCGATCATATCGAAGCATTTCGCGAAACAGATTCCGTGAATAATAGCGTTGCCATTTAACAATTCCGAAAGGAAAATTTTTTGTAAATAAAAATTATTTATTCCTTTAATTACTTTAAAAGAAAAGAGCTTTTAAATAAAATTTTCTTTATCAATCACTGATGCTTACTCGGCACGCGTACATAGGCGGAACAATTAAGGATACGAAATTTTAAAATACGATAAGCGATTTTTCCGTTGACAAACAATGAGATAACCGTTGATCGGTCATCTCCGTCGTCACTCGGCAACTCCGCGTGTATCTGTTTTGGTTCCGCACTTCCGCATTCGATCAGATGCTCGACGTTTCGCACGACGTTGCGCGTGTGCTGGAATTGTGCGCGGATGGCGAGAATACCGTACGTTGCAGCAATCATTGTGCAAACGAGCATTGTGACACGCGAGGATCGTACGTAAGAGCGATCGCACTTCTCGAAGCTCGACATTGTATGACATTGTGTGCTCGTCCGTCGGCAAGGTCTGCCAACTAAAATCGTTGGGCATCGTCGACTCTTCGCGAGAGTGAATCTTGCGCGAACAAGCAGTGTCGGATTGAACCTTACGTTCCAGTTGTTAGTGTGCAATAGTGTGTAAACATTGCGTAAATATCATGAACGACAACAACGTTGATATTCAAGAGGAAGAGGAGGAGGAGGAGGAGGATAGGAGAAAGCCGGTGGCGGTCATCAGACATCGGCGAAACAACCTGCATGGGTAAATAATTTTATAAATACGCTGATTTTTCAAAAATCTGCTTAATGGACAAATAAAAAATTGAATGCGTATAATAATTATTTAAAACGTTGGTTGCTTCGGGCATTGCTTTAATTTGTACAAATTTACATGTTACAGATTAATACAATTTCAACTGCACTGTTGCACTTCAGCGTGTCGGTAAGTCTAACACGATTTTCAATGAAAATAAAATAGATTTGTGAAAATTATATCGTATCGGTGAGAGAAGCCTGAGAGCGGCCGATAGCCATGATTTAGGCTGACTTTATTTTCAAGTGCCTCATGTAATCCACCTCGCTCCTGCATGGTTATAGTAGAAAATTGTGGGCATTGTTTGCGGGATTTATAGAGACAGTCGAAAGAAAGTCATTACGGCTGACTCGCGGGCGTGGGCAATGGAAAAAAATGTTTTATCGCCGCCGGGTAGCTTATCATTCGCGCGTAGATATAACTCTCCGGCGCTATAGTCCAGATGTCATTGCGCTTGCTAGGCGAAGGGAGCTTCCGTAAGTTCCGGTGGTGGCGCGAGCGGCGCGAGAGGTACCGTCGAGGCGTCGAGTACGATGACCCGGCTGTTCGCACGTTACTCGCTGGCTCGTCGCGCGGTTGCGTCGTAGTAGTACGTCAAGGCAGATATTCCCTTTATCGCTTGTAGAAAGCGCGTGCGCGCGCGCTCGGGGCTCGGCGCTCGGCGTTCGGCGCTCGGCGTCCGGCAGGCAGGAAGGGAGAGAGAGACGGCGGGCGGCGTGGCAGTGCGCAGGCGCCTATTTTGCTCGATGGGCGCGGGACGGGCGGTGGGGGGAGGCACGCTTGCGGGGCATGGCGCGCTGTGCGCGTTCTAGTAAACAAGTTGTGTGCAAGCCGCGCGGGGAATCTAGCACCCCGACCAAGCGAAACCGAGCGCGATATTTATTTAACGACGCGGCCCCATCCCGTCGCGCGTCACGACGCGTCGCAGGTGCGTCGCCCGACGATCTCTTACTCTCCCTCCCCCCGTTTGAGAAATCACGCTCCCGTTTTCAGTCGAAGGGAACGCGCGCGCGACCGACGGATAAACAAACGGATCGGCTCTCGCGCGTGTTATGCGCGTTCGCCGCGAGTGCGAGTGGTGTCGGTGTCCACGGGGAAAAGTGATCGTCACCAGCGTGATATCCGCCATCAGTCTGTCTGACGGCATCTTTTCTTCTGACGAGGGGACGATTCTCCGAGGAGGAGGAGGAGGAGGAGGAGGAGCAGGAGGAGGAGGAGAAGGAAGAAGAGGAAGAACGTGTGCGACTCGGCGAAGGGAGAGCACGAACGCCCTCGACGCCGAGTGATGACACCCCGATATGCGTCTCGTTGGACCTTCCACCGATTAGACGCCGCGTCTCGGTGAGTCCCGGCGCTCCTTATCTCCTTCATTCGCCTTCGCGTCCCGTTTTCTTCGCTTTTTCGTCACACGCGCGCGCGACTCATCGACTCTCTCTCTCTCTCTCTCTCTCTCACACACACACACACACACACATACGACGCGATTTGCGATGTATTTGGCTATCGTCGCGGCGTTGCTCTCGTGGTCGGAAACGCGATATTCCTCTCGAGCCAGTCTCCTCATTTTATTTTCGTCCATTTTCGATCTTTTTCTTTTCGCCTGCTCCGCTCTATACCTATTTATTTGCCTATATTCTCTCTCTCTCTCTCTTTCCCCCCTTCCTCCCTCCCTTCTCTCTTCCCCTTTCCTCCACCAAGCAGCTCCGAATCGTGTTCCTTTCCTCGCGCCGTCCTCGATAGAGAAAGAACGCGATCGGCAGCGGGGAAAGGGGTAAGGAAAGGAAAGGAAAGGAAAGGGTGACGAGAGGAGGGGGGGGGAGAGTGCGCGCGAGGCAAAATGTTTTTTCGGAGCAACGCGTCGGTCCTCCTGGGCGTTGCTCCGCACGTCGCGGGTCTCGCGCGACGGAGTCCTTTTCTACGAAGCACGCATGCTTTCACCGGCATGCTGCCGCGACGCGGAGCAGGTATCAATGGCCTCTGCGCGAGAGACCGTCGCGAAAATTGCTCGTTTACTCGAACGGAAGAGGCGAGAGAGAAGTGAGGAGGCGGGAGAGAGCTGGCGGCGACGCGGCGCGGCGAGGAAACAAGCGGCCACGGCGACGATGACGACGACGACGACGACGGTGACGATTTTTTTCAAGGAACGCGGCGAGCCGGAGGGGGGACGAGCGGGGGAGAGTTTCTGCGAATCTCGGCGAGGTAAAACGCCGCGTCGTTTCCTCCTTGGTAAAAGGAGCCTCCGGGGCTTATGCCGATATAGGTGGAGAGCAGCAGCAGCAGCAGCAGCAGCGTGGCGATGGTTATATCGCGCGGCTCGCGATATTTCTCTCTTTTAGTCACTGACCTCGCGGCCGCTCGGCTAACCTCGTTCGGCACCGCGCCGCGCCGTCGCGTCGCGAGAGAGAGAGAACGACGACGTCGCGACGACGTCGCCCCGCGGGCGCGTCGGGGAGAGAGAGGACCACTACGCTCTGTGTTGTGTGTAGGAACCGCGGATTTCGGCTCGTCTCGGCCCGCGATTTCAGCTCATCCTCTCCTCCGTCGCCCCCTTTTCCTTGCCGCACGCACGCATGCACTCACTCATGATTATCATAAATATATATTGTTTTTCGCAAACCGGCCGGGAGGGCCGCGCGGCTTCGAGACGTTATTGCCCGCGATTCATTGTATTCGCTCGATTTATCGCGCCGCTTTGATCCGTTCTCAAGCACGCCCCACAGAATAAATAAGAAACGTCTCTTTCGTCTCTTTCCCCTCCGTCGAATCCAATCTTCCGGAAAATCTCTCCGTCGACACATCCACGGGGCTCTCGTGCGACCTACCTAAATATATCTATAATGGCGTAATCGGTTCGCATTGAATAGTGACTTTCTTTCACCGCTGGCAGAATTACGCTGGCGGCGGGTTCATCTTGGCGAATCTCTATTTTTCCAAGTCGAAGACGACGGAATACGACGTCTCGTTAGCCGGGATCCCCCTCTCGCGTAATCGCGGCACGCCGTCGCATCGCACGAAAATGGATGCCGTCGTTCCCTTCCCGCGATTATTCGCAAGTTGGCGAACAGTGCTACGACAGGAGGCGTATCGATCGAACGTCTAGTAGTTGATTTCTGATAAGGAATGTTTGATAGCGACGACATGTCCAATGTTCTTTGCTGGATATTGAATGACTTATACGTTGAGCCCATGTATTTGTTGAGTAAACAGCGTCTATTAAAAAAACATTCGTTATCAATCCGGGAATACTACCGTGGGCAGAGGGTTGGCCGGAAAAGTCCAGAGGGTGGAAAAAGCCCACATGGTAAATTGCGATTTTTATTATTAAATTTCCGTCCCGGGCTCTCCAAACGAATAAACTAAAAATGACTAATATGTAACATTAAAATATCTATAATAAAATATAATTTTGTGCGAAAAAATATCTTTGGTTTTACTCGTAAATCGTATTAACCGTCAGGATTTAAAGAAAAAAAAAACTTATCGGTTATTTGTCATTACGAATAGAAAAGATCAGTTTTCCAGTTTTTTTCAAAATATATTGATTTTCACCATTTGCATAAATTTTTGATAAAAAAATGGAATTTTTCCATTCTGAAAGATTTTTAATCAAGTGTTATTGCAAGTATTATAGTACAGTTTTTGTTATTAAAATTTTGATAGTTCAAAATAGCATTGACTAAGATTTAATAGCACCCTGTTAAAATGACTAAACATGACAGTATTTTAATTAAATTTTAATTTATAAAGTAAACAAAATGTAACAAAAATCTTAATTATTTTAATTTTTATTCAAAGTAATATATTAATATAAGAAAAATGTGTTGTATTTTTTCCCCAGGGTTAACGATCGCGTGAATTATTATTCAGAGAATCGAGAAACAGAGAGAGAAAGAGAGAGAAAGATATCGTGAGGCGTGTATATTGATCTCTGGTTGATGTTGGGATCGATACGATCGCATGCGGAATTGAGATCAATTCCCGCGCGGTATTTTTGCGCGCACGACACGCCGCATTGTTAAACGCCCTCTTATTAGGCGCTGGCCGTACGGAAAATAACGTGGAACCGCGTGAGTAACGGCGACATTTACGACATCATAGACATCAGCAGAAGTTGTAGCCTGGTGCGCCTTAACTAACGCGAAATAAGTAAAGTGTCTGCGAGAGACGTTTAGCCTTGAAAGTATTCGTAAAAATGATATTGGATTATTTGACGTCTGACATTAACGACAGGTAATAACGTCGGGCCGCAATACCGGGCCTAGTCTCCCTGCCCCCTTTTCCCCTTTCCCCGTTCTCCCTCGCTCTCTTTCTCTTTCTCTTTCTCATTCGTATTTTATTGTTCCTGTAAACGCCGCGCGGCGGTTCGTTTTATCTCCGGGCATCGTCACAAATCACGAAAGGATGCCGCCAATAATTTTTTTTTAAATTTTCAGTTTGATTTTTTATTTTTTTGAAACTGTCATACGCGTCGCGTCGATCCCAGTAAAAGCGAGCCCGTGGCTATTGTTTCGCGTCGATAGTGCTGTTAATAGCGCGGAATAGCGTTGGGAATGTTGCCGCGTTGTTTTTGAGCGATATTAAACGATACTAGCACTGAGAAACGACAAACGACAAACGACAAACGACGATGACGTCTAGACTGGCCGGCTCGCGCGCGCATCGTCGTCGTATCGTAATTGGATAGCTTGTTCGTTCTCCCCGAGCAAAAGTACTACGCGCCAACGATGGCACGGAATGTCACCGCTGTTGCGCTATTAACGCGTACCAAGGGCACATGCGCCCAATAGAACGATTGGCCGGCATTGTTATGCTAAGGGGAAGCCACTCTCGTGGCTCCGAATATCGCACCAACATTTACCTACCGCGGCGCTTCGCAATCGAGAAAGATTAACCGATCAAAAATCCTCGTCGAGCTCGATCCAAATCGAAGCCCGAGATCGATCCGCAAAGTGGGCCGTATCATCGAGCACGAATAATTTCAATAGCTAATTTCCCTCGGGTATCGGCGATCTCTCAAGAGATACCTGCGAGAGTTGTCGATATTCGCTGAAATCGAGCGCTTCTCGCATACCGCGCGCTCGCTCGATGCCTTCTCTCGCCGAGCTCTCTACGAGAGATGCGTCTCGTGTGTCCCACTAAAACTCTCTATATACCGCAACCCCTTACATATTTTCCGCAAAACCGTCGTATCGTCGTGCTTCTTTTCGCTTGCCACCAAACAGCTATATTTTTCTCATCGTCGTAATTGTATGTCGTGCGCGCCCTTGTCCAATTCTACTTGGTTATAATACTTGGACTTTCCACTCGTACGCTCTCGTACTCTCACGTTCGGCATAGAAAATCCAATTATCCCCATAGATCTATGGGGTAGATATACGACATCGAGCGTGACTGTACAGCGCGAACGGTTACTTAGAGATCGAATCTTAATTCTATCGCTAATTCGTTAATTGGCTCGCATTACCGTCGACTACTTGTCAATCGTGCCACCTATGATGGCGAGCGGCCATTGTTTTGCGATAATTGCGCGCATAAATACGCCGACACGAACGCAATTAGCGATCGCAATTAGTATTATTTGAAATATTATTGCGCAGTTGAGATTGGCGCTCGAGAAAGAAATTGATGCTTCAACCTGCTGCAGTCGGGCAGCCAATTGCTTAATATCAAGTTAAAACAAATATATTCTATTTAACAATTCTTGTTTCTCATATATCTACAGGCGAGAATTATATAGTAATAAAATACAATGTAACAAAATACAATACAATATTTGACATATTAAATTTCTCTATCGTTTTTCTTGGCTCGCGGAATAATAAATTTGCATTTTGCGGCAGTTTCGTTTTGGAGTAGCAATGTATTTTCTCGTGACGTCTGATTTTCCTTCTTTATCGTTAGCTAATCTACGTTAACTCATCAGTCTGAATACAATTAACTCGTTTATCGTGAGGAGCTCGGTCCTCGATAACGCGCGCTCGCCGCGGGAAATCGGCCGGTCGCGGCCGGGCGCTTCTGCTGAAGATGTTTTACGTGAGGCGAAGGTGTTACCAAATACTAATTCGGCCGGTGCTAAATCAGCGTTTTCATGCAAGAACGAACAACCACCACGTTGGTATCGTGCACAGACGCGCGCGCCTCACATGCTCGCATCTCGATTGCTGTGTGCCCGTTTGTACCGAGCGGAATGTAAACTGCATTCCGTGCAACTGCGTACCGGGTGTCTCGAGAGCAGAGTGTATTTACTTTTATCTTATAAAATTATCTAGGTTATTAAAATGTTTATTTATTTCCATATATCTTAGGTAAAGGGTTATCTTTTTCATATCATCTAAGTTTGTGTGAACAACAACGAATATTGTCCCGAAGTATTTCAACTTCCAAGTTATCATTTATCTGGAGCACATTTTTTTAAGTGACAATAAATTGTACAAATCAGAAAATAGCAGCAAAATGTAAAGATTGTTTCAAAATTATAAGTGGTTCGACTTTTATAAAAGAAATTTTGTTAGTTTTGTCTGTATTCCTTTATATTTTTCAACTTTGATTTCTATTGAAAGAGAAAAATTGAATAGAAACTCTTGTTTTTATTAAAAATAAAGATTTATTAAACAAAAATGAAAAAGAACTTTTGTTTTTATAAAAAATAAATATTTATTAAATAAAAATATGAATATCAATTGGTTCTATGTCTTAAGTTGTTTTGCTCAATAGCATTATTTTAAGATCACTAAAGATAAAACGATGTAATTTATTTTATGTAGATAATTTTAAGTCATTTCAGCGCAATACTATTTGAGAGTATAATGGGGTCGCGACGCAAATGAGTCTCTCTCTCTCTCTCTCTCTCTCTCTCTCTCTCTCTCTCCCTCCCCCCCTCCCCCCCCTCTCTCTCTCTCTCTCTCTCTCTCTCTCTCTGTCTTCTCTCTCTGTTTGTCTGTCTGTCTCTCTCTGTCTGGTTTTTGAGAAGTAGTTGTAACAACGAGATGAGAAGCAATGCCGGGCGAACGACGACGTCACCCTTCTCCCATCGAAGCTATCGTTAAACATGCAAACTACTTCAGCACTGTGCATGCGACTTATGTGCACGTGTTCGCAAATGTGTGTATGTGTGGATTCGTGTAAGTGTGCATGCGCGCGCGCATGTGTGTGTTTACCGCACGTACTTTCCAGGAACTATATTTCATTTGAGCCGCATGTGTGCACCTTGGAAATGCCGCGCGGACCTAAAACCACTCGCCCATTTCGTTGCACTACATCGAGTCCGAGATCTAAAATAATTAATCGAGGCAATGGTTATCATTCATTAATAAAATTCTTTGATAACTAAAGCCATAAACTTATAGTTCTTTTTCATCTTCTTTATATTGCACGAAAATACAATATTTTTCATAAAGGTGGATGTTTTTCTATTTTCACCTTTTAAAGTTTCGTTTGAAAAATGAAAAGAGAACTGTATTTTTCTCATTTATTTCTCTCCTATCCTTTTCTCTTTTTTCATTTAGTTTTCATTATCTTTAAATTAAACGGTGCGATCGTGCGCTATCTTCCAATACTCTTTGGATGTAAATATTTTGTACTCGATAGTACAAGTGTACCTGGTATCTTTCTTGCTAATAAAATAGCGTATTATTGCCTCTTGTCATTTATTTTGTTGTTTTTTTTTTTTTTTTCCTATTCTCCACGTTGCCTTTCGTACGTTCAACTTCCGTTCAACAGGCGAACAATTTATATGCGACTTGTCTGATCGATTGTCGAATCTGCCGAGAATCTTACCCGACATTCTTGCATTATCATTGAGTCATATTTTGCTTCGAGTCACGTTTAGCATTTAGTCGTTGAATAGAAATCTCATTGAATAGCATTTTAGAAGTTGCGTTATTGGATAAATACGCACTTGGCAAGAGCGTACATCGTGCATATGTAAAATAAGCAGGAACATAAAATGTAGTTTTATACGGTGGCGTATAGTGATGTTAATGAGCGAAGGGATGTTGGCTACCAAATTCTTCCGTTGATCATCGCGCACAATAGAAGAGAGCCCGATCGGTTTCCGGCTTCACCGTTGGATGGCGGGTCCATGATCTCTACTCTCCTGTCTCCATCTCGGAGATTGCGTCGTTCTCTCGAGACCGTTGCTAGAGCAGCAAAAAAAACTTTTTTTTTTTTTTAATTTATAATCGCTCTCGATGCCGTATCTTTTTTCAAAGGGATATTACATTTGTTTTTTTATTAGCTGCGCTGGACTGCATTAGAATTTCTCTTCTCACTTTCGTTAATTTCAAGCACACTTATTTCACTTTTACAGAGAATGTTTACTAGTTCAGCTATAAAAAAAAAGACGTAATGAATCTTTGCTTACACATATTTTATGCATTCATCGATGCTTCTTATTACCATGAAATCTCTTTTTTCTCCAAAGATATTTCTGTCCGCGGGAAAAAAAATTGATTACGCGGAAAGAGATTCGAGCGGCTTGGTCACGTAGGGTTGTCTAGATGTGACGGCGAAGGGTGGCAGTGGCGGCGGGGTGGGGTCTGTCCTTTCCTTACTGCGCATTTTCTTACCCCTCCGCGTTCGACCCCCGATGACGACGACGACGACGACGACGACTCCGGCGGCAGCGATGGGTTAGTTCGCTCGGCGAAAAAGGCGGCGGCGGCGGCGGCAGCGGCGCATGCTGTCCTTGTTATCTCGTGCTCGCTCGATTAAGCGCCTATTAGCGGCGTCAACCGCATATGTGTGCGCGCGTATATGTGCACGAGGTACGACGTGCGTGGAGGACGACGTACTACGCACCGACGTACATAATGTATCACGCGTCGCATCGGCGCACGGTTAACGTCCAGGCGACACGAGGCTGCCGTGCTCGTGGCCACTTGGACACCGACGACGGGGACAGCGACCCTTCGTCGCGTACCTCGAGCGCTCGAGCGCTCGAGCGCGACATCCGATAGCTGCTCGTCGCTCGATGTAGGTATCAGATAAGACGATTCGCGCGACGCGCGCGCTTGCTCGCTCTTCTTTTTTCCCCTGCTCCTCCCTGCTGCCCCTCTTTCGCATTATGCTACCCGCCCGATTATGCGCAAATGAATCCTATAATATGTGCCGATCGACGCGACGCGACGTCTTGTATCGCGCGTCGCGATAATGCGGCCGGGTGACGATAATGAGGACGGAGTTCGCGTTTTTACAGCAAAGTCTCTCGACGCGCGACATATCTGGACGTTGACTTCCACGAGATTTAATCTAAAAATGGAGCGTGTCCGACAAACGAACGAACGATCGTACCTGATATCGAATTTGCAATAATTATAATGGTTTTATATTGACGTCAATAACGATATCGCATTCGTTTGCGCGTAACGCGAAATTATCGAATCGTAAAGTTGGAGATTGATTCCAGTTATCTCTCGAAAAATATTGTTTCCTCAGAACTGTATCGCGGCTGCGCGTTGGAATTAGTGATCTCATTGTAACTCGAGTCGAGTCTAACGAAAAGCCGCTTCCACGGCCGTCTTTATCGAGCGGAGTTTCCAGAGTTATCGTAATAACACGGCCGTCTCACACGTCCGTTCATCACGCGCGCCGTGTATCATCGGCTCTACGATAGGTTTTCCCTAGAACTATCCGTGCGTCGGAATAGACGATCGGAACCTTGAGCATCTGCGGTCAGAATAGACGTGCGTATTGTGACTTGGAAACTCTATTGCATCGTCCGAGTTTCCTGGCGATAAATTTTACCTCTCAACAATGTAGAATTGTAGATGGATGCGTTGATACTCCAGCGAAAATGTCGGCTTTTTCGCGCCTCTCGCCCGAGGGTGTATTTTCTGCGGGTTTTTTATCCTCTTTAAATCAGCCCGAGGTCGTTTGAGATAATTGTCTTATTTTGCTGGTTCTGCCTCAAATTCGATAAAAATAAAAAAAGTCTCGCGTCATATAATTGTACAAATAACAAATAAGTGACAAAGTACAAAAATATATATCGTTGAATGAGAATATAATGTTATTCGTGCAATTTTTATACGCATATAATTTATTTAAAGTAAAAAATGTTAACACATTTTCAATTTCAATTTACTTTGCCGGGACTGTACGGATGATACATCCTTGACCCCGTTCGCAATCTAGATCTTTTTTTTGTTCAGCTCAATTTTTTTAGGTTTTTAAAAGATCTGCAAAAATTTGAGGAGTAATTTTTTATCCCAAATGTTTAAATCTTTGTTCAATAAAAATGGAAATTGACGAGTGAGATTTCACTTGCGTCAAACAAGATCTAGATCGCGGATGGAGGGCTAAGCGCATACGATCCTGTTGTTGCAACCGTAATTACCTCACGCTTATCTCAATTCGCGCACACCGATATTTATTCCGACATAGTGTTCCGTCAGTCGCGCGCGTATTTCTCTCGAAGAATTAATTTTTATTCTTACACGCGGTACGATCGGTGGTAGGAGCCTTAGCTATACTTGGTTGTCGGGCACTAGCGGCGTGCTCGTTAAGCATTACTTCGCGCATTCCTCCGATCCACGTTAGATCCGCTTTCTAACGGCTTTCCGCGAGTCGGCGAGTCAATCTTGCGACGCAATATCGCGGTAGTTACGTTGAATATATTACACGATTCTTTCCTTCGCGTTATTCCTTTCTAAGTAATAACAGATTAAGAGCCTTGGAGGCGCTTCTGCCCAGTCTATCTATCGAGAGCGTATGCTACTTTCCACCAACTCTCTTGAGAGAGATTCAGAGAGAAGAGTTTGATAATTCTTCTTTTTTAATTCGATCTTTATAGAGTTATTCGCTATTATCTAATATAAACGTGATGCGATCCGGCAGCCAAAGTTACCTGACCCGACATAAAATGACTCGGCACACCCACGTCAACGTCGTATAACGTAACGTCGCGCGTCGGGCACACGAGCCTCTGAGCTCGTGAGAATTTTGGCATTGTTTCGCTACTCGTTCCCTGTTTTATATGCGCAAAACAGCGCGTCGGCATAGCCTCGAAGGTCGAGCATAAAGCCACGGAAGATCGGAGATCGATCGATCACTCGCTCGCAACGCAGCTTCGTTGCAATACGTAATTCTCTCTCGTCGTATGTATACCTATGGCCTTATCACGTGGAACACGTGCAAAATCGCTGATCGCGAATCGTATTGTTGGACCACGCGCGTGGTAAAAGTTTTCTAGCAGCGGCGGAGGCAGCGGGTTTCTCGCGCGCGCGGCTTGTGAGGCATGTGGCAATGTTTTGGCTCGTATCGATCGCCCGCCCCTTGCACTGCGGCGTAGTATCACTTCCTTGCCTTCCCGCCACTTCCTTTCCCCCCTCGCCCTAGTTCAGTCAACTACCCTCGGATAGCAGCGATTCTCAATTGTCAGGTCAGGTAAATCAGGGCTCGAGTTCCGATAACTATAACGAGTTCGGTTCTTATCGCGTAGCGTAGACACTCGATACTTCGTAATCGACGCGACTGACGTCGATTTTACTTCGTAATCGTGTCGCCGTTATAAGATGGGAACGAGTCAAAATTAGCCGCTGACGCTGCAACATTCCGATGCGTCTCTGGAACGCATTATTTTCTTCATGGCACTCGTCGGAGGTGGTGTAACGCCGTGAGACGCTGTCTGCAGCTTGTTTTGTTTTATGGCATCCATGTAAATAACAAATAAAACGTTTAATTACGTCGCAGCAGTACGGTACGAAGAGAATTTCAATAATTTGATATCTTGGTATTTCGGCAGCCCGTAATTTTGTGGAAAATTGCGAGGAAATCGCTTGTAAAATTCATGGATTCGGATAATTATTATCAGCGAGTTAATTGTCGATCCTACATACAAATGCAGAAAATGTACGTTGCGTTACGCGCTAATTATCACAATTTAAATCTAATTTTGTAGCAGTGCAGATACTGAAAAAGGTGGACGTTACGTACGTCGTTTGCGTGGCGTGTTTATCGCTGTATCGTAATCTAATAATTATATATATATATATATATATATATATATATATATATCGGTTCTATAATAAATTCTCGTTATGAATGCTTATGTTGAATGTTGAATGAATCGATGCCATTTCTCTCACAGATAAGCTATTTATATACGTTTAATGGATGACTTAATAATTCGCTGAAATGTATAGAATTGCGAGAGAAGCATTTCCAGGGTGGGATTTTTCGAAAGCGCAAAAATTACGTAGAAACCGCTACTCTCTCCTTTCGCGCGTACGTAGAGCGCGTAAATTTTATTTGGATAGTGATAAAGGTAGCCGTGTTTGTGTCGTTCCTCGAGAATGACGTTATATCTCATTGCGCTGGCTTTATCGGCCGTGGCATTACAGATTACGATTTATTACGATACACGCTCGCCCGCCTCTGATGTTTGCTGAAACGTATTTTTATTTTTGAATGGCATTTTGAGAAACATCGCGTCGCGTATAATCATAATCACTCCCAAGGAATATAATATCTCTGATGCCATATCGATAGCCCACACGATGACAACAGTAGCGCGCGTACCGCGACCTTCGGACTCGCGGTAGAGAGAAAGAGTCTCGAACATTGCGGGATGATGTTTTATACGATACTTTGCGTACAATTATTCCGTTTGTAATCTTTCTGAAAAAGAGCAAGTTTTATTTAGATTTTATTATTTGTTTTTGTTGTGTACGATATTTTGTGCTGCACTGAAGAAAGAAAACAAGTCAATTTGCTTGGTCTCGAAGTGAATTTCTCTTGGAATTTATCTTTAAAATCATGGTAGTCGTGAAACGGCACGGTTATCGGAAGAAAATTTACTGTGAAATTACAGTGAAATTCTTTCGACGTTCGTGTTGTTCCACCATAATTTTAAAGGTAAATTCAGAGAGAGAGAAAAAATTCTCTTTGTGTTACAGCTAATTGACGGAAAACTCTTTATTTTGTTGTACTTTTAGAAAAACTTGCTCAGTTTGAAGAGCGAGAATAATCATGGAAGGAAAATAAGTGTCTATGAAATTAATTCTATATCTCGAGACGTTTGATTCATCGTTTAGATAGGTATGTACGATTGTCGTGCCATTTGATGACACAGCATCGTAACATGACAAGCGGCAGAGAGACACATACTTCGATCATATTAGATGACGATAACCCCCCGTAATAAATAAGAACGCGTGCGATAAAGAAGTCAGCTGGCAAGAAGTCGAAGCAAAAAAATGCCAAGCGTGACAGTCCCCTTATCGAGGAGCTTAACTCGGCGGAGACGCAACCGTCGGCGTCGCGTGTATTTGCACAATTTAATATCGGCGGGATCGGAGAAATTACAAGTTATTTTGGCTGCGGGGACGTCTCGAGCACTATAATTTCAACGGCACCGAGATCAAAATATTTCCGACTACAATCGAATGTAATGAAAATGATTATAGGTGGAAGCTCCATATTTTTCTATTACTATTAGAACGTTAACGATAACAAACAATACGTTATATACACTAATTAAAAAATTGCAGATACCATAATTTAATTGGCAGCGAAAATGGCTGTAATTTATAATTATTTTTGGTGTTAATTATATTAATTATGATTATTTTTGATAGCTGGCAGCTGTATTTAAATTGCGGTAATTGTAATTATTTTTTTTTTTTTTTTGCCAATATTCCATTGAAGGTTTTCATTATTACGGTTATTACATGAAACTAAAAAAATGGCCCCTAATAATTATTATTTCAGCATTCAATCACGATCACAAATATATCGTACTAAGTACTTTTTTCTCGGTGCGGTGGCTCATAACAATGGCGATATCAAGCTGGAATAAACACGGTAAGGATGAAACCGCAGGCCCGACCGTACTATAACGTAAGTAAGGAGCGAACGTACGCGATCGTTCACGTCTTCGGATTGGTCGGAGATAGCAGCGGCGAACGCGAAGAAGTCTGCCAACTGCGTTCTCCGTAGCGGGGAACGCGGGGTCTCGATCGACCATCTTCCTCCATTCAGTTCGTCCTCGTGGTAGGGACGGCGGCGCGGCGGAGGTAGGCCCGATGAAGAGACAAGAGCGAACGTCAGCGTGCTGCGCGCGACGCGCGGCATCGTGTGGCGTTTGGCAAAGAAGGAACGAAAAAGCAACCTTTCCTAACGCTCATGCTGCCCTTGATCGCGTAAGGCTTTTTCCCCCCTTGTTGTTAGTTTGAGGAGATTTAATTCAATTCCCCGATAAAATTTATCGTTTAGATAGGATATCGTTTATCGTCTATGCGCGCGTTTCTTTAAATGAATATCCGCGCTCGCATCGTATTATCTGCAACGAACGCGCGATTGTAGTATTGTACTCGATTGTAACTACATCCAATTAACTGCATATATTTTTCCTCGGTGCATCGATCGATGAATGGCGTCGTCGCTACTGTTGCGCTGCACCACGTTACAGCATTACGAAAAACGTATGTGTGGCTTATTGCATTCCAGAATGCTCTCGGAGGTTCGGTGTTACGTAATCGCGAGCAACCCGTGAAAGCGAAAAAGCCGCCGCGCGAGTCGCCCTCGACAAATCGCTTCTCGTGACATATGCGCGGAATAATTCGCTATTTCAACGAGCGGCGCGCGGCGGGTGTGTCGCCGCCGTTCTTCCCTCGCGTGCGGTGCACCTCGTTCAATTGACAACTAAACGGATTACGGGGCGACGCTTGGCAAAGAACAGACTCGAGCGCGGTCGATGTACATCGGCGGTGGCGACGGCAGCAGCGGCGGCGGCGGCGGGTGGGTGTCGGCGAACCTGCAAATGTGCGACAGCACGAATACCTTGTAGTCTACTACGCGGGACGGCGACTCGGATCGGCGGTGAATGAAGCCCGTTTCCTCTCCCTCTTCGAGTTTCACGTCGCACGTTGCCCGTCGCCCTCGGCGTACGTTCCCCACTCTCCGTGTTCTCCCGCTGCATTCGTCTTCCTTGTTCCTCGCCCGCACGAGCCGGTCCGCTGCATTCGCACGCATTACGCACGCATTGTACACTCGCGTGCCGACGCCGACAATGCGTGCCGTGTGTGTACATCTACACATACATATGTACACACACACACAGTACACACGCTCGAGTCGCACGTACAGTTGTAGGCGAGCGACGCCCCTACAACTGTTTTGACGCGGTGGCCGATCACCGTGCAAAAGGATTTCGCGCTGCCCGGAACTCGATTATTCCAGCGTTCGTCGGCTCGATCCCGACCGAATCGGATTATCCTGCTTACCGTCTCGCGATTTACCAAGCTATTTCTCGATAAGAGCCTGATTTGATACGTAATCTATTTCACGAATAAACGAACAATACATGGAAAAGGACAATTGCAATTTGTTAGCCCTTGCTTGTGATATTTTGCACATCGTTGAGACATATTGGAAAAAAAGTGTTCCGAAAACATAAAAGTTTTAGAGATCGGAATATGAGGCGTTTAAAGGTCGTAAATGATTATCTCCGCGTACGCGCTTCTCTCGCTAATTTGTCAAATGAAGCTTTCGGTAGTTAAGTCATAACTTGACATTTCGTTCACGCGTGAAATTGTTGGCATCTCGATGACGAATGCGTCGCGCTGTGTGTAACGCATTCTTGAGTCGTGTTTGCCTTCACTTATTAGAAATAAAACTATGAATAAGACGGCGTAGGTGGTGGACCTACGCACGTTGCGTGACTGAGTAGTCAAGTTTTCCACTGACTCTATACCCGTACAGCATGAAATGTTCCGCTACATTGGAGAGTAAAATTACAATCTTACGTATATAATCGTAATGTGATGTTTTTCAAACTTTCGTACTGCAATCTCATTGGAATTCGACGGTCTATTTCATATCTCTAAAATTCCTCTGCAATATTACACCAGATTTAGCGAGATTACAACCTCCTTCCCACGCAATGTTGTAATCTCACCGAAAGGTTTTGCGATAACCTTATCCGTTAGATGATTATACAAATGATTGAAATTCTTATAAGTTAGCGCATAAAGTCGATCGTTGATATAACAGAATTGTAAGAAATGGAGACTGGACCGAAATTTCGGTTTCGATTCAAATTCCTACGAAAATTTTGGTTTCGAAATTAAAAAGAGATTATAAGATTTAACCAACGAGATCTGGTTAACGGAAGATAATATTTCTGCAACGTTTTTATAACTTTCGGTGCTGCAGGGAACACAGATGCAGATGTTAATTTCTTCTCGCTAAGCTAAGCGCAAAGTACGAGCATAAAAAAAGAGACCGAGTCGGAAAAATATTTGTTCGGAATTCAGTAAATTGTTAATTTACTGAAGCGTCCGCAAGTTGTTGCTTGTATCAAATCACGATGGTGGATAATACAATCGAATCTCTCGATCCCGCGTGCCACAGCGTACACATCTTGTTACATGGGTGACAGCGTGACCCTCCTTATACGCAATAAATCAATTACCGTTTATTATTAAGAGAAATCTACGCTTAATCGAATCATGTTACTTAACCCGAGAGTCACGACAGGCAAGACAGTGTTCATCAGACGCGACGCTCTAAATTTTTTGTTTTGCAACCACTTAACCGCCCGTGGGATCGCGCGGTTAGTCTCACTCCCGTCGAGACACGGCGATTCTTCACGTATTTCTCAAACATTACTTTTCTTCAGACTGAGAAGTTTATTATATACGCATTATGTGATTATGATTTCAGGATATTACAATTAAACAATTGCAGTGCCAGATATGTACAAGATAATTTACGAATTACTAATTTTAATTCAAAGAAGATACAGCATACGGACACGCGAGAAACAGTTTAAATTCATTTTTTTTTTTAAATAATTGATTAAAGAATAGATTTTTTTTTAAGAAGTGACATTGTTATACTTCCCGCTGGATAATGATTTTCTTGTTCTCTCTCTCTCTCTCTCTCTCTCTCTCTCTCTCTCTCTCTCGTTCTTCTACTTTGTAGTACCTTCTGGCTGCATATACTCCTAGCTTTCCATATAATGAAAAACGGCGTTTGGCATATCGAACGTCCTCGTAAACAACGCGAATATTGCATCTACACACACACACACACACACACACACACACACACACACACACACACACACACACACAATTGTTTGGTCATGTCGTTCTTGGAGCTCAGAGTTTATCTTCCTTTCTGCAAAGAGTTAGTAACGAGGAGTATGCTATTTTCTCGCAGAGGCGCAAAGTATACGACGTCGTCAGAAACGTCTGCTAAGTCTACTTTGTGCCTTGCAGTTTTGTACATATGCGCCGACGATACGGTGTGTTGCTATGGTGAGCGGATGCATTGTCGATTCGAGCATCTCAACTTATTCGATAATTTGTAAATTAATGTAAATGTGCTACACCACCGCGCTGTAAATGTTCTGAAAATATTGTCACGAAGCCTCGTGATCCCGGTATACTGAATGGATAAGAGTTATAAAAATGTATAGTGTTGTAAGTAAGTAAGTAAAAAAGTAGCATTGCGCCACGATGTTATTTTTCAGTATGTTTGCAACTCTCGCCGTTATCCAGTCATATAATTAGCTACAACTCTTATAACGAGGGGTACATTTTTTGATATCACGTTATTATGCGCGCGGACTGTTCGTTGAATGGGCTCGCACAATATTCATTTATCACGACAATTTATCTTTGCGACTTATTCTTTTCCACATAATGACCATAATGAACGTGACATACGCTTGGCGCCGGTGATCGCCATATATTGTAAATAACGAACACAACTACAGTTTATTGGTACGTAAACGATGCTCACCATCATAATTTTCAGTCATTCTCAAGGTTCATCATGTGTATTTTTCGCTATGCAGCGCGCTCACGTTATCCTCTAACGAGTGTAAAAATTAATACTTCAAGGTGTCTCCTTCCCTCCGGTTATCCTTGGAGTGCTACTGTGAGTGAATTTTCACCCAAATACAAATTCAAGTTTAATAACAGTTTTTGTTTATTAAAATTTTCGAACTGTAAAATAAAATATATTTAATACAATTTTTTTCAGGATTAACAAAATTTCACATTTTTTGCTTAAAGTCTATGACCGTGATGAAAATTGATCTTTTCTAAAAAAAATTTAACAAAATGACGTAACATAAATTTCTTCCCAAGAAACGATCGCTTAAAATTAATGTAATATAATGATATTATAGGAAGCATCAAATTATAATTGTGCTTTTGTGCTTTTTTCCAGGACGATATACTGCCAGGATATCGCCGAGGAAGCAGGTTCGTCGGTATGGTGAGAAGTGTGCACTGATCGGTGAGGAGATTCCCGATCAACTCGTGAATCTTGTATTGATGCGGTACAGTTAATGGAGTCGTCTAATGTGACGACCTGCCGTACAGTACCGATCTTCCAACACAGTCGGTTGATTTAGGTATACCGTGTACGTGCGTGTGCGGTCGGTCTCTCCGTCTCGTGATACGCCTACGAGAAGTCTCTCGAACGGCTACGGGAGGGTCAAGTAGACGCCGGCGACGACGCCGACAAACGCGTACGGGAACCTTGAGAGGGAAAAAAGGAACATTCGTGACATCTTGGAGCGACTGTCGTCGAACTTGTGGTCGCATTGACGCTCGAACCCTCCGTTCGTGCATACGTTTGCGAGACGAATAAGAAGAAACGCGCCGAAGAAGAGGAGGCTGTTGCGCTGTCGCGGCGCGAGAGCTCGTCGTAGCGACAACGAAGAGATGCAAGCGAGACGCGACGCTTTACTCCTTTTACTCTGAATTGACGCGGAATCATTTTTTCCATCGGGGGAGGAAAGAAATTTCATTCCGCCGATATGAAGATGAAATCCTCGGCCACGTGTTACGCGCGTAGAGTTGGCGGCGCGACGTTCGACGGGAATGAATCGAGCATCGTTGCACCTTCTTATTCGGAGGCTAACTCTGTCACCTGTCACTGCCATTGTTTGTCGTCGAGTTGTGGTGTGTTTGAAAAAGACGACGGCGTGTCGTCTTTACCGTCGACGTCGGTGTCGTTGACGACGGTGTGCGATCTTTGCGAGCGTCTTCGCGGTCAAACGAGCAGACGCTATGATGCAGTGAACGCGACATGGACAAGGGACAGCCACGCGGCTGATCGATCAGGATCGAGACGGATACTCGACAAGGACGATTTGCCGAACAATTTGAAAGCGATCGTTAGAAAGCGCGACAGAACTTTGAGGTGTGAACCGAACCGTAGAACTCCGCTCCGCGAATCATCCGCGAGAAGTGCTTCGAGCGTAGTGCGATGGAGCTTCGCGGCCAGATTCCACGGTGGTTTTAAATCAACCGAATGGCGGTGGCTCCTCTGGATCTTTTTCTTGATACTCGCGGTATGCAACCACGTAGCAGCGGACAACACCGGCCCTAACGGAGGTAAATGCGCTCTTCCCCCCCCCCTTCCTCTTCTAACTGTTTGATGTCCATTTCCACTAGTGTAGATTATGGTTTAAACTTTATTTTAATTCTTAGAACTAAAAAATATAAAAATTAAGTTGAATCGATATCACAGTTAATCTACATTGATATCGATAATATTTTATGTGTGCCATATAAATGGCAAAATAAAATATTTTGCAAGTTTCTTACCTTTAATCTGCGCTCTCTCTCTCTCTCTCTCTCTCTCTCTCTCTCTCTCTCTTGGTTCAAAAATTATTTTAAAAATGTCTTTTAAAAAAATTAGGTCTTTCAAGTTCAAAAAAATATTTTCTTAAGAGATACGTAATTTTTCTGCTAGATTTAACAGTTTATTGTCTTCATGTTTATGACAATGTTTCGTAATTGTAAATTACAATAAAAATTAATAGCTTAGTTACACACTGAGTGTTTACATATTAGAAATTTGATCCTAAGTACTTTTTTTTTAAATTAAAAGATTGAAGGAGACCCGAGTTCGAACTCCGGCTGAAGTATTACTTTTCGCAATAAATTATTTTCAGATTTTTCCGGTAAAAAGGACGACTTCTAAGATCCCAGTAAGCATTTAGCTCGATATCTAGCTTATAACTGTTTTAAGACTAACGAATTTGTCGGCGCGCTGTTTATACGGTCTGAGATTCTTAAATTAATATATTTAAAAAAAATTATAATTAGCATCAAGATCTAGCTGCGACCGTTTAGGAATCCTCAACTTTATCAACATGTTTATAACAATAAGTAGACTTGTTAAGTATTTAAGTAAAATTTAATACAGTTATATGTAATAATGTAATTATATGTTAAAAGATTTAAAGTTAAATTTCTAGTATTTGAGACAGTGTCAGTAATTGGGCTATTCATCCTATTGGTCACACAAATCTGTGCAAAGAAGAAACTGAAATGCACATTTAAAACGCGGATCAACAGCTTGCCGCGCTATTGACCGAACTTCCACATTACGTTTACGTAAAGCTTCACAAATCTCCAAAGAACGAAGCAACGCGAAGCACGAACCGTATTGTTAGATCATGTATAATGCAGCACAAAGCAGCAAATCAGACAAAACTTCTTCGGTTAAAACTTCGTGATTATGAGATGCGCATATTTACTCTAAAAAGAATTTGGATTTCATTGTAACTTACGACAGTCCGATGACTGAAACAAAATTTCGTTACAATCCAAAAAAAGGGAAAGCTTTGCTCTAATTTACTCGCATTAAACTTTAACTACGCGAAGAGAATTCTTTTTTTAATGTATCTAATTTATTATAATTTTACTAAAAACATTTAATTAAAAATTTTAGTAAAATTTGATAAAATTTAATAAAGTTTTTCTGACATTTTACTAAATTTTATTAAAAGTACACAATAAAATTCTTCGAAATCCATTGTTTTACGATTGTCATAATTTGAGGGTAAATTTTGAGAGAAAATTATCTTTGTGTACAAGTATAATTACTCGAAAAAGACATGGAGAGACTATCGTTTACTTATAAGTCGGCAATGTCGAAATAATCCACGTCCAAAAAAAGCCAGCTTCGATATGATAATGTAGACTTTGTGTCACATTTGTAACAAAGTGACGATGCAGACACGCAGACACGTGGCGCATAAGAAATGTGAGAACGGAATCAATATGTATCTATGTACGTTTATACATACGCATTAGAGCCATACATTCGATAATTTCTCTATTCGCCTTGCTAACCGTTAATCTAGCTTATAATCGACGGTACTATAAGAAAATTTTTATATTTGTTCATTTAAATGTGAACAACTAACATTTGACAAGGGAAATGATAATTCTGTGGCGATAACTAAAGTAGTCCGAAAGGAGAGCACAAATATGATTATGTACATATCTAATGACATTTTGCGACTGTATTGGAATGATTAGCAAGTCTGTTATCGTCAATTGCCCTACAAGCCATACTAGCAACTTGAAAAATCACGACGATCGTTTCAAATTTATTTTCACCCAGCACTTATTTATTTATTCGAGAATTTTCAATGATATTTATTCACCGCCGATATTACATTACGTGAAACACGATCAACTGATTCTCGCGTCATTAAAATCTGTTGCTTAAATAACAATTGATCAATAGTCGATATAATTTCATTAAATCTATCTAAAATAATAAATGCTGAGATAGCAGCTGAGAAAGCATTAATTGCTGTAGATATTTCATATAGGTAACGTGGTACTCGTTAGAGATTGAGAATAATACCGACGGCATTGAGGAGAAGGAATTAATCGCGGATGGGTATGTTTTAGAATTGCATCCACAGGAGATTATCATTGGTTTTATATTCCGTCCTCCTCAGACTCTACCGTTCATTCCTAGAAGCCTGAGTTCACCTACGCGCAAGCTTGTTTTACGATGTATAAAGGCTCGACAATGCAAGCGCACCTAAGGTGCACGTCCTCGTAATGATAATTTAGCACGTATGTGATTTGCGTAATTGAGAATTTTTTTTTAATACGTTTTACTTGTCTGTGGGATGATGTGTATCAATTTATTATATTCTATTTTTACGATTAATATGAATTGTGATAAAGAATTTATAATAATATTAAGTATTACCCGCAATGAGATGACAAATTTCTTGCGCCGTTGTCTTTATCGAAAAAAATACGAATTTGAGTTTGAAAAATAAATCGAAAGTGTTACTTATTTCTCTTATATCAATCTAACTCTGATTTACTCACAATATTAAGATTTAAAAAACTTTTTTTAAATTTATAAGTTGCCAGGTGTCAAGTATAATTGAACTATTTTAATGTAAACCAATTTTATTAAATGTTAGTTTAAGCTATTAAAATTTTAATAAAATTGTACTAAATTTAAATTAATATTTAGGTAATTTGCTCGCAGTAACACTCTAGAGACAAAAACAGCAAAGCCGATAAACAATTCACGTTCTGGAATGTCATTTGAGACGATTTTAAGATGTCAATCATAATCAGCAACGGTTCACAGCCTACGCTCTTTCAGTTTCGGGACATTGAGGATGACTGCGATCAACAAATACGATTAGATGTAAGATGATCAATTAATCGGTTGACCGATTTGCCATAAGTATCCAAGATTGTTTTTAATAGAATATATATATTGAGAGAGGGGGGGGGGAGACTTACTCTATTATTATACAGAAAAAATGTAATGAAGGATAATATCAAACAAAAGTTCTTATTAACAATTTTAGTAAATAACTTTTCTAATAATATTCTGTAAAGTTTTTTTACCTAATAAGAAGAATTTATTATTGTCGAATATTTTGAACGTACGATGTTGTTGAAATGTTAATGCTCAATTATTTCTTATACATCTAATAGTAGACATAAGGTACGAAAGTTTCAAAATATTATATTATTAGTGTTTTTTTTTTTTTTATTCAGCTTTTCTTTGCAATTTTATGATTAAGAGCCGGTTTTTCCAATTTCTTGGTAAACTTATCTATCAGGTAAAAATGTGCTTGTCTTGATTTATTGGAGAAAAAAAAATGATAGGCATATACATACTTATCTGAGTTAAATTTATCAAGAAGTGGGAACAACAAGCTTTAAGAGGCACGTTAAGAAATTGATATAATAAAAATAAATTTATTTTAAAGATGCATTAAAATTTTTCTCAATCTTCTTTGGAATTTTGAATAAAATTTTTGGAAAATGTTGAACTCGCAGAGAATTCTTTTACAAAATTTGAATAGACATTCTAATTAAGCTTGTATTACGAGAAACGTTTTTTAACTTTTATCAATATTGCGGAGAATTTTTAATGTGTTGATCTGCATTTTCCCGGAAATATACATATTCTGAAGATATTCGAATAGGCACATTTTACGGAGTTCTAAAACTCTTGATCTATGATCATAATGGTCAAGAAAAAAATTTTCTTATTGCGCTTCAAAGAATTTTTACTTTGTATTATTACTTTAATATTATTACTTTGTGTATTATCGACATTTTTCTTATTATCTTTCTACTATGGTCGGAATTATGCTGAGGACGATAAACGATCAGTTAAAGTTCAAACAATTTCATTTGAATACTTCGATAAACATGGTTCGTGTTCAGATATAGAAAGAGCGCTGTCTAATCTTTTTTTTTTTTTTTTCTTAGAAAGATTTCTGGTCAAAAGTCGATTTAATTCGGTGATATGCTCTTTCGTGATTGTAGGAGTTATTGTTAAATGAAGAAAAGAGTAAAATGAGATAGAAAAAGAAAGATAAAGAAGGAAAGAGAATAAAGGAAACGAAAGAAAACCTAGAGAAAATAGGAAGCGAGGAGAAAGAAAAAAGAGAAAAGATCGTAGCTGCATACTTCGCTACAAAAAGGAGAGTTACTTCGTCGTCGAAAACAACAAAGCCAATGGCATTCTTGCGATGTGATGCGTTGCGCAAAATACCTGGACCTTTCTCGATCTTCCCAGTTTGTACCGCGTTTTACCCTTTTTTCTCCCCCCCCCCCCATTCTCTCTCTTTCTCGTCCTCTCTTTTACCGTCGATCGAGTCAAAAACACTTTCGTGCATTTTCTGCACCGTCTATTCCGTATAGCAACCATCTTTCAGCTAACCCCATATCGAGTTGCCAGTTGATAGGCAAATCGAGCGGCAAGTTACCATTGTATTTACCTCTTCTGTTAGTTTGGTTAAAGTAGAGTAAACAAGAGAACCATGTGCTAGAGTGACAGCGTAACTGAATATTGATCGTTAATGTAGATTAAAGTAAGCAAACAACGCGTGCATAATTAAATTAATTATACATATGTATGTATGTTACTATTTGGTGCGTTACAACGAAAGGCAAGCGTGTTTTTCTCGAGTATTTCTCTCTTATATAATTTAATATAATGTATAATAAGTATTCTGTATTATTTGTTTTGTTAATTTTACGTCTGTTTGTTTGATCGACTTATATTTTGTGCAACAAAGAGGAACGTTCGAAAATCAATTTTTTCGAGTGAGACCAGGAGAGACGGGGAGAGACGGGAAGAGACCGGGAGAGACGGGGAGAGATCGGGAGAGACCGGGAGAGATGGGAAGAGACGGGGAGAGACCGGGAGAGATCAGGAGAGACCGGGAGAAACCGGGAGAGACCGGGAGATACGGGGAGAGACGGGGAGAGATCGGGAGAGACCGGAAGAGACGGGGAGAGACCGGGAGAGACGGGGAGAGATCGGGAGAGATGGGGAGAGACGGGGAGAGACCGGGAGAGACGGGGAGAGACCGGGAGAGACAGCATCTCACGTCTAGTCCTCAAAATTCAAGTTTTTCGGGCAAAATAATTGTTTAAAAAATGTTTTAATTATTTATATCATCGGAACTTTTTAGAAAATTATTGTACGCGTCCGGAACTATATAAGAACTGCGTTAAAATAAATAGAACTGTCGATATTCGACAAGCATCTCATGTCTAGACCTATAAATACAAGTTTTCCATCAAGATAGTTGTTGAAAAATACTTTCTAAATTTTTTAAATTAATTAATTTTGTCTATCTGAGATGCCAGTTACACCAAATTTACGTGCGCAGACGTATACGCATATTATATAATATACGTATGTTTTGTAACAAAAAATTTTTTTTAATTAATTTAATTATTAGAACTATTGACAGGACGTCTTTAAACGATAGAACTCTATAGATTTAGTTTTTTCTGTGGTCGTATATTCGAAATACGGTGAGATGCTATTATGTGATTTTGGAAGTTAGCATCTCATTTATAAAAATTTAATTAATATACGTAATTCAACGAAACTATTGTTGAAATCTATTAAGAACTGTAGAACTATGCTGGATGCAAGTAATTCTGCAGTATTTTTATGAGATGCTAACTTCACACACGTCATTGTTTAACGATATCCGTTCACTCGAAAGACTAACGGACTGACGATTCGTATGAATATGTCGGTAGCAAATGATACTGAGACACGTGGATTAATTGAGTTTATATTAAATCACTGTAGCATAAACATTTAATCGGTTCAGAATGTATCGACACGTATGCATCGGACATTTTTTATCCCTGGACTACTGTGGATAATTTTCACTCAAGCTAATTCAAGTTTAATAAAGTTTCTGTAAAAATGTTGATAGTTTAAAATAACATTTAATAAGATTTCACCTATATTAAAATAGTGTTAGTTCAGTTTTAACGCTGTAAATTCGTAGTGTTGAACTATATTCAGTTCGAATTACTTTTGATCTCTCAATTTAATAATATTTTATTTTTTGTGGAACGCTATATATTAGATTCACTATTTTGAATTTTTATATGTTAACTTTATTTTTATTCAGCGATTTTCTATAAGTATAACCAAATTTACTTAACTTAAAGAATTGGTTTAAATTTAATCTTTTAATATCTAATAGTGTACACCTTGCAACATCTTGTAAAATAGCAAAAAATTGATAACATTGTAGGTGAATTTTCACGTGGAATAGTGTTAATGCAAAAAGGAAATATGAGTAACACTCTAGGCTATAATAATAACTTTTCAGCTGTATTGACATAGTTTGAAAGTTGCGAGAGTTTATGAACGGCGTATCTTCGTAGTTTGCAAATCAAAAGGCGGGACCACAAAATTATCGTAGGCGTGGTAAGGATACCGTCGTACTCTTGTCTTGATATTACAACGTGGAGGACCGGAATACCGCAGAAATTTCAATCGCGATGCAAAGAGGCTATGCCTTGGGGCGGGCGGGTGCACCCGGCTCTGGGATCAGAAAAGAAAGTGCGGTCTGTCTAGACGGTCGACTTCCGGCATCGTACGAGAGGAAGAGGCACAGGGAAGGGTCTCGTTGACCTCCGGCGCGTGTTGCACCTGGCGCTACGAACGCTTGGTGCACTTCTCAGCGTAAGCGTTTGGTAAAAACGCGCCGTGTGTTCAATAAGATTTATTGTGCATCTTCGATGCGACTACTGCGGGCGTATGTAAAGACAAGTTTAATAAATTTATCGTCGTTCTTGTGTGCGTTGCCAACGGAGCTCATCGTCGAGAGATTCAAACGACACGGGAAAAGTGCAAAACGTTGCTATTTTTAGAGCTATCGAGCCATCCTATGAACGTATTTCGCGCGGAAGATGGTCACGATTCTCTCGTCGCCGTGCTCGGACGCACAATAGCGCAGCACACACGGCATACGAGCTCTCTATGGCTGGTTCGAGTGGCGCCAAGCCGATGGCTTCCGGCTTTTGATGAAACTTAACGAGCCACAAGCACGAGAAAATGATGAGCCGTTACGTAGCTTATTTGCCTATTTATAAGGCTACGCCATCCGACATATTTTTATTCGCATTATTTTCGCCCACTAACTGCTTATTTAATTCATAATTTATAAACGTTATGAGATAATTTTATTTTTAAAAAAGTTTTTATCCAATTAATTTTATTACTACAGTACAATCCGTCATATAATACATTTTATCGTAAAAAAAGAGGCAGTTTGTCGGTCTTCTTCCTTTTTGAGTGAATATGGTACCACAATTGAAACCTTGGCCGATTTATCGATCGTGCAACAACGTATCTATCTATCTATATATAGATAGATATCTATCTACACACACACACTACACACACACATATTAGTAGTAGTCTAAGAGTGACATCGTTTCATCTTCCGCATGAACCGATGCTTTTATCTTTTATCGTTATGTCGTTCGAATAATAACGAAATTTTCTAAAGCAATTTTTAACTCGCATACATCATGAATTTTCAGGACGTCTACGCCTAGGCGAATAACCGGTTTGACTTCGGATATAATACAACAATCGAATTTCACATCTCGATCTCATGTTGATATTTATAATATCCTTGTCGCATGAAATGTATGAAATATGCTCAAATATATTTTTGCGTGATTCTTTGTTGGAACGCTGCTGCGTTGCTCATTTCTTCGGCCGTATCGAGCCAGCCATAACTACGCGGTCGCTTGCCTTTCATGCCGCGCGTCATCTCCGCAGCCGGTTTAGTCGAGAACTTTTGCAGCAAAGTGTCGATCGCTCGGAACAATCTTGCGCGAGGAGAAATCTGTGAAATAACTGACGAAAAATTTTTGTTATCCTTTCGTCTAGGTAATTTTATTCACCTATTGTTTTATTATATTCTGTTCATTTATTTGTTGATTGCAAATGCGAATATATTCGCAATTTAATTCGTTAATTTAATCTTGATTTTATTTACCGACAAGAGCAATTTTATAGCAATATATAAAAAGAGACATAAAAAGAGATGTGTCGGTGTATAGCACTATTAATGCAAAAATATGCGAGAGGGAAAAAAGAGAAAAAACGATAGTAAAAAAAGTGACGTTAAAGATATAATTATAGTTTTGCAATAAGACAGCAACAATAATTACAATGAATGTTAAGTTATCTAATCGTTGAAGATAAGATAGACGCCAGAGAATTTATCTACTTAAAATTCCGATTAGAGCTACAATGTTCTATTAATTCTTCAAGAAAAACGGTTCTGTGACGAGAAAATGACTCAAGTAAACAGCATCCTCCGATTGTGTTAAATTTTATATGTATACCGTTATCAGTGACGCAGATATTTAATTTTTTGTGACGAGTACCCTCGTCGAGCTTGCTTGGCTCGGATTGGTTCCAGATGTAGTGATGTAGCAATGCAACATTCACATTCCACACGATCTCACGTTGATGTTTATAATCTCTTCGGCTCGTCGCGTCGCTTTGGGATAATCCTTATTCCGAATTTACTACTGTTAATCCACGTGTGATTTTCCAGTTCGGTATAACGTGCGGGAATTATCGATTAAAGGCAAAAACTCGACCGTGCCTAACAGGGCGCGCCAACTTTGTTGCGCCGTTTGCAAATTAAAGCTGTGCAATTTACTTAATTACGGATGAGAGGAATCGAGAGAAGAGGCCTGCGACTGTAGTCATGCCCCGAAATTGCCCTTCTCTCCCGGGATTACAGAGAGAGAGAGAGAGAGAGAGAGAGAGCACCATTTCGTCAAGTGTTTGCTGACGTTCCTCGCAGTATCTCGCGTCAAGGTAACGTACTTGTACTTGGCCGCGAGGTATCACGCTTCCTCGCGACACGTCGGGATTGGAGAGAGCCTCGTTATGTCTGGGTCGCACAGCCGGCCTTTATCGAGAATACAAAGTAGCAATCAGTCGAGACGGAATTGCCGGCGCGTCGCGCCTATATCGAGTCGAGTATGGACCGGGCCCTGGCCGGAGGAGCCGGGCCAGGCAGGCCAGGCAGCCGGGCTGAGGAATGCCACGGGGTAGCATCATACAAATGTGATAGTGCACACACAGATTCCCCTCCCCCGAACACATCGGTACACATTCGGTCTATGTATAGGACGTCCAAGTGCTTCGGCCTTTGGGTGAATGGCTAAGCAACCTTGAGCAGAGTGTTTGGAATGCGCCGGCCGTTGCAACTTCTTAAGTAGGCTACCCAGAAGCGATGAATCTCGAACTGTCCCTTTGTATAACGCGTTGGTTGCGTACCGGATGCAACTTGGTGGCGGCACGCGTGTTGCCACCTTGCAATTTCGTCGCGCTTCTCTCTCTCTCTCTCTCTCTCTCTCTCTCTCTCTCTCTCTCTCTCTCTCTCTCTCTCTCTCTCTCTCGTTTCCCCGCGCTTATCCAACTTTATAATTCCTACCGCTGCGAAATACGATCGACGGCGTTTCACGGAAAGAGCGCGTTTCGCTGATTCTTGACTTTGTTAAAAAGCGAAACATGGGTGTTAAGTGAAAAATGTACAATCGGGTGCGTTAATCATGTCCGGCGCGCTTGCGCTCCAAGATCACATTTCTATATAATATTTTCGAGGCGTGCCTTTTCGCTTACATAATTAATCGTTTGGTTCAATGCTCGCTTCATGTTCGCGAGGGACGAGAGAAGTCGATGAATTTTCACGCGTCATGGAAATATCCCCGTGTACGCGAGCACATACCGAACACCTTAGCGCATCCGATTGCACGTCAACGTCGTCCATACTTTGTTTCTCCATATCTACATTTGCACATTTGTGTTACGTTAACCGCTACTATTTGCAAAAGAGTATACGTCAACCTGAGATAATTATTTATAATTGGTAACTACTTGTACGGTGACAAAACGGCTAAAATTAGAAGACAAGATATAATGCACGTATTAAAGATAATAATCAAAATTTAAACATACGCAATGTCGTGCTTAACTATCTTTTTATTATTTTCTTGAGATAATTTAACAGTTTTTCTTATGATATTTTACAAGTTTCTCAAACAAACAGAGAGTTTTCTCTTGCTTTTTATCTCATTGTCGGATTGGTTGTTTTTAATACAACCATCAGATCGGAGGACGTATACGATCTATGTATACAGTTCCGCTTTGATGCTTACGCGTTATACGCACGCAGATAGTACGTTAGCCGTTGTTGTACGCATGCACCGCGTCGTGCAATTCATTATGAATGAAACCTTGGCGTATCCTACGGCATCAGCTCTGCTTCGCCTCGTCTCGCTTCGTCTCGCTTCGTCACCATCAACACCGCTGGCTTCAGCAGCTTTGACATCGGCATGGGGAGACGTTACGTCTTCTCGTATGATGTTACACGACGAAGTAATTATGCGACCTGCCTAATTCATTAATTAATTGTCTTTCCAAATTGTCAAACGCTGACGTTGAAAATTTACGAAAATAATAAGTTGTCTGATTACCAAAGGCTTTTTTGTTTTATATAAAACTATATGTATACATATATATTGTAAAAAAAACTAGAAGTACAAAAATGTGAAGTTATATCTTTTCTTTATACATATGTTTTATATATTATGTGATTAAAAGTACGTTATAGATGCTATATCTTTAAGTAGATTCAATTCTTTCTGATGTTAGTAAAAAAAAGTATATAAAAAGAATAACAATTTAAGTATTCAAAAATATGTATAATATCAATATTAGAAAGATTATTTTAGAATTGTTTTTGTGACCGATTTTTGGACACCGAAATAAAACTTGCAAAAAAACTGTAAAATGTTAAAATTTTTAAATCAAAGGTATACCATCTTCTCCTGATTCTAAATTCCCTAATGTCTCAACTTCAAAAATTGATTTATGTTATTTTTAATGATGTTTTTCAATTTAAATAATCTTGTAGAAAATTTCGATATTTGTTTAATATTGCAATTAAAAATGCAAGATACATAAATGCGCGATTAAAATTATTGATAAAATAGTAGATAAGATGAATAAGTGGTTCCTCGCTGCTTTCTTAATTGACAGTGCTCAGCGACGACGAGTGACAGAAAACAAATGTCTGATGAAAACATTTGCCAGTGCACCTGTCGACAACAGTTTTTACTGAATTTGAATTGAACATGTGCGTTGATCATGCATTTTGGCAACGTGCATTGCCAAAAAACATACTGGCAGCATAGGCAAGACGTAGCTTTTGACGACGTTATACGACATTCGTCTAGAGGTTCCCAACTAGAAGTCCGCGAAAACTAAATTAAGGTCCGCAAAATAAAGTCACATTGATTTTCAATTAAAAGTCCTCTATTATAAAAATATATTCAAATATTATTCTAAGTTTAATGTTAACTAAAAGTTATGATTAAAATTTATTTTCAAATTTTCGGAATGTTTATTTTGAACCTTGGAATTCCTGCACCGAACAAAAAAGTCCTAGTGGTCCCTGGTCAAAGAAAAGTTTGGAACCACTAGTCTAGACAATTCACAGCTAATACGTGAAGGACAGTGACGCGACGTCAGTTATTCTCGAGTACAAAATAATTTATGTATTTGGCTCCACTTATCTTTAGTGTCAAATTATTTCTGATAAGGCTATGATCCTTCACCATTTCTCGAATAATGTATAATTCTTCTGGACAAACCGTTGACTTCACATGAGAAAAATACCCTCGTGTTTTTTTTTCCTCTTTAAATCGTGTATTTATTAGGCGGTTGTTTGTTGAAAAAACGTTATTTATCACGAGATTATTCCACAAAGGAAAGCTTAAAGAACTCGCACGTCGTATGTACACGGCTTAACCATCTCGATAAAGCGATCCTGACAGCGATACAGCTCACGCGAATAATCGTGGAGAAACGCGTCTCCTTCTGTTTATTTCGATGGCAGCTGGTGGCGCGGTGAGTATTTTTAGCGTTGAAATCGAGCACGTCGACTCGACAACGTTCCGTTAGCCCGCCGTTCCGATACAACGATTAGCGAAACCGCGAGGAAGCGAGCCGCGGTTTAATGCACCGGTTTGATTGCGCGAGCCTGGTGCATGTTGACGTAGCCGCGTGCCGGACATGATTCGGTACTGAGAACGCGCTTGTAATCGCTTGTAAAAATTACACATTTTTTACATTTGATTTTTACTCGATTAACAACTTCTAGTTGACAGAAAAAATAGCTTTTCTGAAGTATTTAAAACATTTTTTTTTAACCGCATATTGAAAGTAATTTTATTAGATAATTCAAATAATTATGTTGAATTCAAACTGGTTGCTAGAATGTTAAAACTTCTATATGCAGTGCCTATATAATATATATATTTGTTTAATTCTCGTCAGAACACAAAATTATCTACGATGTGACTAATAAAGATGAGAACTGATTTGACACTACATAATGCAGATTTAAAAAAAAGATTTATTTGAACTTTTTTGAAGGAAACTCTTTAAATTGCTACAAATTTGTAAAGCCACAATTTTATGAAATTTCAATAACAAAAAAACATTTTAAATAAGAATAAATGTTAAATTATCTAAAAAATTTTTAAAATTCGAGGCTTTCGCTATAAATGATCCAATAGACACAATTTCTTAATTTTACGGTTTTAAAGTTTCAGTGCCACAACGATATTATGGTAATCAAACCTACGTGAATGTGTAGAGCAATTATTCACTCAAATTGTATAGTTAACATAATACGAATCTCTGTATTAATTCCATCATGGTATGAATTTTTCTGTTGCAGTGTGCCAAAGTATAGACATAAGAAATAACGTGAGTGAGTTCTCAAAACTAAAGGGATGCCGAATAGTCGAAGGTTTCGTACAAATTAGCTTGATCGATCGAGCGGAGCCATCAGACTACGCCAATTTCAGCTTCCCCGAACTGGTCGAGATCACCGATTTCCTTCTTTTATACAGGTACAACTATTTGCAAATCATTGAATACCGCATCATTTAATGTCAAATCTATATCAAGCATAGCTTTAAAGGGACCATTTTTTCCGCTAGCGGTCTATCTACATACGTTTTAGCCTCGCATTTGTTTCCTTGGGTATTTCCAGGGTAAACGGACTGAAAACTCTCGCTAATCTGTTTCCGAATCTGGCGGTCATTCGTGGTAATTCTCTTATTATGAATTACGCTCTTATGGCATTCGAGATGATGCATCTTCAAGAAATTGGTCTCCATTCTCTGACCAACATTCTACGCGGATCTGTACATTTTGAGAAGAACCCAATGCTCTGCTTCGTCGACACCATCGATTGGGACATCATTGCCAAAGCTGGCAACGGAGAGCATTTTATAAAAGTAAGTATCTTCGGTATAGTTTTTCGGTGCATAAATTTTTTATCTTGGTGCAACATTTAAATAGAGACAGGTTATCGTTAGAATAATTCAATAGCTTAAACTAAGTGAGTTTATTGAATACTGCTGACAGTTCTATCTTTACTCTGCGTCATTTGGCGACTGATTCGCAGTTGGCGACATCCAACAGGCATCAAAATGATATAGAATCACTATGCCAATGAACAAATAAAAATGACTTGATATCGTTACATTCTTTAATAAAAAATAATACGTTATTTAAATCTATATGAAAATTAGATCTAGAAAAAATATTGATTAATTGACAATTTATTACATTGAAGTCTTATTGTTTTAATATTTTTCTTAAACAGTCATTTATATGTGATTGGTAATCTTTGATAGTAACTTATCGATAATCGTCTCGGTTTTTTCAAAAATTGCATGAACTTTTAGTCATATTATTTGAATCAAACAGGAATAATGCACGTGTCATGCTTCGCAGTATCTTTTTTCTCAATGAATTGTTAATAGACAAGAAATCTAAGATGGCAGTGGTTGAAAAAATGACTTGATTCATTTTTACAATAAACGCACATTGTGCAAGTGCCGTAATGCATCATGGAAACTCTTGTAGCGTTAAAGCCATGAGAAATGACGGCAAAGTAGTGGTGATGTGACGTTTTGTCATAACACAATATACAATACTACCTTTTGAAACGATCACATCACTTTTACATCCTATGAATAAACCCATACAATGACTGCGTATCTACGAATAATATACGAATATAACATGATAAATGTTTATGATGATAGAATTATTTGTGCGTAAATTTCTCTCTTTACTCGTTTGATCAATCGACTTTCACTTTTTGCTTTATGCCCATAGAAATAGTATCGAGTATCTTGTGAAAAGCGTATCATTGCGAAAAACGGTTACGGTATTGATCATCGAATACTAGCCTTTCGCAATGTGTTTTTCGACCTTCGTGTCTACTTCGACGTAGTACAGTCTTGTTTCATGATTCTCTCTCTTACTTTCTTACACATAGTTCTCGCATGGTAGCGAAAGAATTTCCTATGTTCTGTTAAAGAAATCTAACTCGTTCATTTTTCTTTCTCAAAGTATAAGCAGATTACATTTTGTTGATTTGCATGACATTTGAAAATATATACGTAAAAAAGAAGATGCGTACACATGGGAAAGAAGAACGGTTTTGCTTAAATACCTAAACATTAATTAGATACAGGTCTCAAAATAAGTTTGTTTGAACCTTCAAAACAATTAATATAGGACGCTCAAGCTAGTTGCTAGAATGTTAAAACTTTTTGCAGTATTATTATCAGGTTTATAGCAATAATCGCGAACTACATAATTATTTCAAAAACCCAACAAAATTATTTTCAGATTTCTATATAACTAAATTTTTAGATATTTAAACCAAATTGTTCTTTCTGTGTAAGAATAGAATAAGATTAATTAAACGAAAAATAATGCAATAAAGTGACAGAATGTTAGATTCCGACAGTATATTTTTATGCGAAAGATATAGAGTTAAAAAGGGCTGTATTTTTATTACTTCATTATGCTGAAATACTTCTCTGAAAAGATATAATTCATAACATTTTAATTTTTGTTATCAAGACTGAAACTCTCTACGATAACAAAATATTGAGAGATTGCCGGAAATAAATGTTAAGACAAAATTTTGAGACAATATGCAAGAAAAATTATATGAAAACGCATTAATATATAAAACTGTTATAATGTATTCGCATTTTGTTTGTAGGATAACAAGCCATTGAACGGTTGTCCGCTGTGCGAGAAAAAGTGTCCAATAAGACAGACAAAACCCGATCAGACTTTGTGCTGGAATTTACAACACTGCCAACAAAGTAAGTTATTATAGCGATTGATTATATTCGCGATTAAATTACATCAAATCTTTCGATTAAATATTGAAATGGAATTCTCTATAAAAATTGCGGGTAACATTGATGCTAAACTTTTTGGAGGGATTTTGGTTTAAATTTATACTTATAGAACTTTATTCAACTTTTTGTTTCTCAGATCGTTGAATTTTCAACTTATTTAAATATATGATTAGAATATCTTTACACAGAAAAAACAATACACATTAGAATCCAATTAAAACTAATATATTTTATTAAAGGAGATTGGAAAGTCAAACTGTTTCAGAATTGTATCTGTCCTTGATAATTTTTTGTAACGACCTGAATAAATAAAAAAGGAAAATTTTGAGGGATATTTATATAATATATAATAAAAATTATATTTTTTTATTAACAAATACTTATATAAATTCCGATAAACATAACGGCTGAAATATACTCCGTTTCTTTCATTTTATAATGATATATCGATTCTCGGTCCGATTATGGCAATTTTGAAAATAAAAATATATTTTCGAAACTAGAAAGTATTTTTTTCTGTGTAAACACAAAAGCACAATGATTGTATCTACTGATAATGATAACTCACAAGTTATTATTTATTTAATTTACGAAAGTAAGCTTGGTATTTTATTTTAACGTAACAATTTTATCTTATAGTATGTGATCGCAAGTGCGAGGATAGAGCTTGCGACTCTATGGGAAAATGCTGCCATCCATTCTGTCTGAGCGGATGTACGGGACCGACGGCCAACGATTGCGTCGTTTGCAGACACGTGGTGATAAATGGCAAAGAGTGTAAAGATCATTGTCCGAAAGGCAAGTACAAGTTCATGAATCGTCGTTGCATCGATGAGTCGGAATGCCGTCAGATGCCGAAATCAATGTACAAGAATGATGAGATGATAAAGCCGCATCCATACAAGCCGTTTAACGACAGTTGCGTGATCGAGTGTCCTGCGGGTTATATGGAGAGTGAAGATTATAACAATCATGTGTCCTGCCAAAAGTGTGAAGGTCGACAATGCTTGAAAGAATGTCCTGGTGCGAAGGTGATGAGCATTGAATCGGCGCAGAAATTGCGCGGATGTACGCATCTCACAGGTAGCCTCGATATAGAGATACGCGGTGGCAAAAATATTGTAAAGGAACTCGAGGACAATTTAGGCATGATCGAGGAGATAGACGGCTCTTTAAAAATTGTTCGCAGCTTTCCGCTGATATCCCTCAACTTTTTAAAAAATCTGCGCGTGATACGCGGTAATGATTCCGAGAACAAGTACAGTATCTCCGTCCTCGATAATCAGAATCTTCAAGAGCTTTGGGATTGGAACAAGCACCCGAACATGACTATTTTGGCCAAAGAAGGCCGTCCTAAGGTCTTCTTTCATTTCAATCCGAAATTGTGTCTGCATGAGATTGAAAAGTTACGAGTGAATGCCAAATTGGAAGAGTTCTCCGATCACGAGGTGGCATCTAACAGCAACGGAGACAAAATCGCATGTAACGTTACTGAGTTAGAGACTGAAGTCACCTGGAGAACACCCGTAGGAGCTATTATCAAGTGGACGGCCTTTAAGCACCACGATATTCGGTCTCTTTTGGGTTACGTTGTTTATTTTATCGAAGCGCCTAATCAGAACGTAACGATGTACGACGGCCGCGATGCTTGTGGCGGTGATGGTTGGCGGGTGGAGGATGTTTCCGCTGACAGTACCACGCTACTTGCCAATCAGACACACAATGGCACTCAAACAGATTTACAAGAGCACCTACACATACTGACTCAGCTGAAGCCGTATACTCAATATGCTTACTACGTTAAGACTTACACCATAGCCACGGAAAGGTCAGGCGCACAGAGTAAAATCACGTACTTTACAACAAAGCCGGATGCACCTAGTTCACCCAGAGCTTTATCGACTTGGAGTAATTCTAGCAATGAGTTGGTTATTTCATGGTTTCCACCGCTTAAAAAAAATGGAAATCTAACGCATTATCGAATTGTCGGTCGTTGGGAGCCCGATGACCAGAATTTTATCGACCAAAGGAATTACTGCGACGAACGTAATTTAAATCATTTAATTTTTTCAATAGTATATAATATAATGCAATAAAACTTTTTTAATAAAAGTGTTGATCACAAGTTATTACAATTATTATGCGCTTATTTTGTATATATATAGCTGTATAATAATGAAAAATACAGTTAATTTATTATTAATAGATTATTAATTTCAGCTATGCCGTTGCTTGAGACAAAATCACCAGAGGATGTTATAGCGGAGCAAGAAAAAAAGCATTTTGATTTAGAGAAAGAATTCGCAAAAACCGATTCATGCGTTTGTTCAGATCGTGAAGTAACGGATCAGTCGATGCTTGAGAAAGAAGTTTCCAGTTCGATCGCCTTCGAGAACGCGTTACACAATCAGGTTTATGTAAAACGAGCGCAGTCGCGTAGAAGACGCCACATTGGTGAAATGTTAAACGCAACTACCGAACTACCCAGAGATTCTACGTACAATCAGGTAAAATTTCAGATTATTCTTTATGTCAATAACGATTTATAAGCAAATAAATATAAAAATGAAGAAATTGTGTACCGAACTTTATTTACTTATTTATTTACAAATGACATTTTGAAAATGATGATTTTATCACGAATAAATCGATTAATTCAGCTTCGTAAAAGTAACGATAAAAATATCAATACGAAATGAGTTAATAATAGTTTGATTTAATTACTGCATTTAATTACAGTATTTTACATTGTCATTTAAAATTGAATACGAGTCTCGATATTTTATGTTTAGAATTGGGAAAGCATTAACGATAAAGTGGAGAATGGTACAGTCTTAGTATTCGAGCGAATAATACCCAGCACAAATCTTACTTTTGTCATGAGAAATCTCCGGCATTTTACTGCGTACAATATTGAGGTTCAAGCTTGCCGAGAGCTAGACGCGAGTGAATTGAACGACACAAAAGTTATTCCAAAGAATTGCTCGATGAAGAGTATGAAAACATATCGTACGTTATCCATGACGAACGCAGATAATATTCCACCGAACTCCTTTACATTGATTAAATCTGGTGAGAATAATAGTCTCGCTACAGTTACGTTGTTTTGGGATGAACCTGTTCAACCTAACGGCCTAGTAGTCACGTATCAGATTGAGTATAAAAGAATTGATATAGAAAATGTAAGTAATTATGCTTTTTATTAATTATTAGTTACAGTTTTTATTTATTATGCAAGAATACTGTAAACGAACATGTTTTTGATAATTTTTGTTATCGTTTGTAAAATAATCTTTTTTTTATATTGCACAGATAAAAGCAACAGTGGTATGTATCACAAGACGCGATTTTGTTAAAAATGGCAACTCTTACACCTTGAAGGAACTTTCTGCTGGAAATTATTCTATAAAAGTACGAGCTACAAGTTTAGCTGGAAATGGCGAATATACCGAAGTAAAATATTTTTTCATAGAGGAATATGGCACACTTGGTACATTCTGGATTATCTTCTGCTCGATAATTGGCGTTTTTATAACGTCCGTTTCTTTATTAACGTTCTACATAATTAAAAAAAGATCAATGCGAAATGTGCCCAGTATGAGACTTATCGCAACAGTGAATCCGGAATATGTGAGCACAAGTTACGTGCCGGATGAATGGGAAGTGCCGAGAAAGAAAATTCAATTATTACGAGAATTAGGGAATGGTTCTTTCGGCATGGTATACGAAGGATTGGCTAAGGATGTTGTAAAAGGCAAACCGGAAGTACGGTGCGCCGTAAAAACTGTAAATGAAAACGCAACCGACCGTGAACGGATAGAATTCCTTAATGAGGCATCCGTCATGAAGTAAGAAGAATTAATTGCTTCCTTCCTAGCGATATTGTATCTCTCTATTTTAAGTTTTGACTTATAATTTTTGTGTTTTGAAGGGCGTTTAACACTCATCACGTCGTCAGACTGTTGGGCGTAGTGTCGCAAGGTCAACCTACATTGGTTGTTATGGAATTGATGGTGAACGGTGATTTAAAAACGTATTTGAGAAGTCACCGACCGGATGTGTGTGAGAATTCCAAACAACCTCCAACGTTGAGAGATATTCTACAAATGGCAGTCGAAATTGCAGACGGAATGTCGTACCTCTCCGCGAAGAAATTTGTGCACAGAGACTTGGCCGCTCGTAATTGTATGGTAGCTGAGGATCTCACTGTGAAGATTGGTGACTTTGGCATGACGAGAGACATATACGAAACTGATTACTATCGAAAAGGATCCAAGGGATTGCTACCAGTCAGATGGATGGCACCAGAAAGTTTGAAGGATGGCGTATTTACTAGTTTTTCTGATGTTTGGAGCTACGGAGTTGTTCTGTGGGAAATGGTAACGCTCGCTTCGCAGCCGTATCAAGGTTTATCAAATGATCAGGTGAAGAAAAGTTCTGCGAAAAAATAATTTTTCATTGTGTTATACGTCTCTCTAAATTATTATTTTGTTTTTCTCAGGTATTACGTTATGTAATTGAAGGAGGAGTTATGGAACGACCGGAAAATTGTCCCGACTCACTGTATAATTTAATGAGGCGTACCTGGAATCACAGAGCCACGAGAAGACCTACTTTTATAGACATTGAGACTCTGTTATTGCAAGAAGTTAGTATAGAAGGCTTCGAGAATGTTAGTTTTTATCACAGTCCTGAAGGTATTGAAGCTCGAAATCAAAATAATTCACATTCGCCACAAAATGACCAGTAAGTATATAATCTTATATCAATTAATATAACAATTAACACATTTGGATAATTAAATTTATACAATTTAATTGTTTGGTTCTTACAATTTGATTATTTAATTTAAACAGAGATCTAGAAATGGTTGCTCTACAAGATTTGCGGGAAGAAGAAATGGAAGGAGAAGAAGATTCGCCGTTGCGTCAAGATTTTGGGGATTTTGCAAGTTTTGAGCCTCGCAGTATTAAAAATAACTTAAGTCCGCAGTACGGAGTTGATTCATATGGCGAAACCTCAAAAGTTACTTCCAATTTCCATGACATGAACTCAACAAAAGTACCCAAAGCTGGATTTGATGAATTTGGCGGTATCTCCGGGGATTCGCTCGTATCTAGTAAGGACACGTTAAATTCGCCTTTCGTAGGTAGCCTTAAATCAGTCAGCTCGCCTTTTATATATAAGAAGAGTACTTCCCGCGGTAACGTGAGTCAAGGTTCTCTAGGGAAGTCGGCAAGTCCTCAGAGTTCAGTTAAGCGAAATTTTCTCGATAGCCCAAATCCGTCTAAGCTTCGGGAGGATCCCGATTATGAAAATAGGAGTCCTGAAATTATATCGGGCATCGAAAAGAAGGACATAATTTCATTACACGTAGAATTTCCATCGGTGGATGTCATGGACATCCAGATTAATGGTGATAAAACGGAAAACAACAAGAAGCACACGGGCGATTACATAAACAAATCGGAAACGTTGAATAATGGTTATATTGGTAGTACGACTACGTAGCTTCGCTGTACGAAATTTTATCATTTGGAATGAATCGGATATGAGTATTCCAACAAAAAAAAGGCAGTGTCTGTGCCAAATTTTTCCAAGCGTACTGGATTGTCGTTTTGAAAGGATTACATTGAGAAATGTTTTCTGTATATGAAAGGGATGTTAGTGTGTTCTAGTTAACATACAAGTTATACTCATAAGTCTATATTTTAAACGTCTAGACGTAACTAAGAATAAACAGGTCCTAACACAAACAAGTGGAGTTTCCTTATACGGGTGTTACCATGTCTTAATTCCGTCTCTCTAAATGTAATTAATATCGCTATACGCGTGTACAGCTAATTATATATTTGTTGCGCTGCAATGCATATTGGAAAGGAGCAGCGAATATACTTATATCAGATACTGTCTTTTTGAAGTTGTCACTGTAGTATATGTTAATACAGAGAGTTTACTTTATGCTAAAACCGCTATTATCATGGAGTTATTATTAGACGGTTGCAATTCAAGTTGAATATCTTTCCTTGAAATTCGGCCATATGAGAAATGTGTAGCCGTCCCATCGGCAGTGCACATTATCCGCTGTCAAGCATGTAGTAACTTCTCTCTCCATTAACAATCTAGCATATAAGCGTGGATAAAAAAATTGAGCAAGTTTATTATTTATATCCATAGATTTTTTGTTTTATTTTCGGTTGCAAAATGCGCTAATTTTGCGCAATTTCTGCTATAATTAGTTGTATAGTATTGGTTTATTTTTTTTCCCAAATTTATAATAAATATGATAAAAAACCAAAGTGGCAATTAGGTCGACTACCGCGTTGGTACGACATTTTGTTCACACTGAAAAGATCACATTTTATAAATTTTGTGAATTACGCCTAGTCGCCACTTTGTATTATTTTAAGCTTTGAACTCGTATAGTGATGTATAGATATGTTGGAAAGTATGTGTAGAGAGGTGATTCAGAATACATGTGTGTGTGTGTGTGCGTGCGTGCGTGCGTGCGTGCGTGCGTGCGTGCGTGCGTGCGTGCACATACATATGCGTGCACACACACACACACACACACACACACACACACACACACACACACACACACACGACATAGTAAATATATCGCGTTTCTCTAATTTATAAATCTATATTATATTTATGTTTTCTACATTGTTTTAATATTTTTGACGTTAAAGTATCAGTTAATTAAAAAATTCTGAATCCATCAATTGTTCGATACAGGCTGCGTTCCGGTATTACTGCCAGTACTAAAAAATCTATAGTTTCTATTACGTATACTATAGATTTTCAGTACTGACAGTAATATCGAAACACAGCCATAGTAGGAGAATTAGAGAGTAAGGGCCCTCTTTCAAATTTGAAAGGTTTCAGTAACGATCACATAATTGATAAGCTTCCGCGATATAGTTTGTAAGAAGTTCATATAGTCTGTTTTAATTTTTTTATTGTAATTATGGTAAAATCTTAAACGAAAACGATTAGCGTCTAATCTTCAAATTCGATATTAATATATTTTAATTGTTCAAAATATGGTCATGTTTAAATGTAATAGAATTAGTATTAATTCGAACAGCGTTTTATTCTCGTTTCTCATTTTGTATGTGTAGACAATCTCGCGAATACAGAGATCTCCCTCAAAAAACAATAAGACAAAGTTATATGTATATTTAAAAAGTTTGAAGGGTTGAATAATCTAACGATTACAGTAATAAGCAAAAGAAATTAGACGTTCGTCCCAATGTGAACTTTACTGAACCTGACGCGTTAAATATTTATGAAACGAGCAATAATTTTGTCACAAATTTCTTTTGTTGCTATTGTGCTTCTGAACTTTTCTCGACATACCTTGTACATATGACATAAGCTATATGATGTGTACGTCACTGTACTATTTCGTGGAGCTGGCACATGAAATCGCTCTTTGTCTCCTACAATATGCCTCTCTGATATTCTCTAGGTGGAAAATATACAATATATTTCTCACCGCAAATGAGTATCACTTTTTGACTGAAAGTTAACATATTCCGCAAAGATTTACCGTGCAATTTACAGTCATGAGTTCATAGTCTCCATATCGTGCAATAGGATCATCCACACTATTTATACACCGTAAACAGATACTACAGTTTCGCAGCACCAAAATACCGTTTTTAATCCGTTACGTAATCCTTTCTGCGTTGCTCCACGAAATAAACTGCGAAATTCAAAGGCATTTATTATGCTTTTGAGTAGAGATGAGAGAACGTAGACTGTCTTAGAGCCCAGTGAAAAACAAGATTGACAATGGACGGGAAGAGATTCAAAATCTGTGTAATCGTTACAGTTACGTCAGATAAATAATATTGGATGAATCCTAAACGGAATGAGCTAGAGAGAGAGAGAGAGTTATTATACGAGCAACGCAATATAATGCAGTTGAGTCTAGACATAACGAGCCTCTAACACAAGACTGATTAGCTAATCCCACTGTACATCCGTAATCTCTCAGTAAGTTAAAGATACAAGACAAAATGGTAGAAGTTCCAGACTGTTCCATATCCGCAAACGCTCTCCTCCTGATTTATTTCGTTTGTTTTTACACCGTGCATCTTCGTTTGATGGTATATTATCACTATGAGATTTATTAGTACGATCCATGAGTGTTTCGTTCCTACAACATCGTGCTACTTTGACTCAATACTTATCAGAACAAAAAATAAATTAAATAAAACAATATATAGGGTCTCTGAAATTATTGTGTGTATATATAAAACTTTTTACAACAGTAGTTTTTGTTAAATTTGCGTATGATAATATTAATGTGTTGTCATTCAACGTTATTTAATATTTCTAATTGGAATTGTTTAATTTTCAATCTCAAATATTTTCTACCTATTCTATTAAATGATTATACAAAGATCAGATTTTTGCTAAAATAAAATAAGATTTTTTTCTTGTTATTTACACACACACACACACACACCACACACCAATCTAATAATATATACAAATAAAATTATTTTAAGGTGCAATTTGAAATAAAAGATTGTAATTATCTAACACATATATGCTATTTTACACACACGCACGCACGCATGCACGCACGTTAACAAATTTTATCTTTATTATTTATTGTTTTTAAATATATATATATATATATATAATTTTTGTAGAAAATTAAAAAAATTTTTTTTTTTAACTGACTGAAAATTAATCTCGAATTTATTAAAGAATTATTTAAAAAGTTTTCATTTCAGAATACCCTATATATCAACGAGCAAAGTATCAATGATGTAATAACTAAATCTAATGTTATTTCTAACATATAAGTGCATTGAATATAAAAAGATTGCAACATCACAGTTTGTACAGACAAAAAATGACGCAAGAAAAATATATAAGGAAGAAAAAATGTAATTTTAGTTAAAAATATGTAAAAAGCATAAATCCTGATGCCACTGTTTTTAATTTTTAGTAATATACTATTCAACTTCTTTTCTTCTCTCTTGACGATTCTAGACTAATAATCACGCGGCCAACCACTTTTTTTTTAATATGGAAATTTTATTCACTTTCAACGTGCCAAGCTAAACGATTAGGCATTTATTTATTAAAGTACTGTTACCTCTGATTGACAAAAAAATCAAATTATGTCGAGATAGCGTACTTACACTTTTGGATCATGACAAATGCTTTTTGTCCCTCGCAACTCTGATGATATTTCGTTTAATGTATATGTGTCTATAATCCGTTTTTCTTCTTTTCAATTTTTTTGTAAGCAAGAACTTAAATACACGCAAAACGTGCGTTTCGGAGCGAAAAGTAGTAAAATCCAAGTACGCATTAAACGAAATTTACGAAATTCAGCAAGAAAGAACACGACTAACGAATAGAATTATATGGCCGATGTATCGTAATGATAAACCTCGCTCGTATTGTGAAGAGTATCTAGTATAATAACAAACAAACGCAGTTAACGCTTAGACTATGTAAATGTACTATATACGAAGTAAGATTAACACGAAATGTTTCCTATATGGCCGTATAAGTCTCTGTATTATAAGAACAGCGTGCGATCACTAAACTTAGGCCTATAGTTTTAATAGCTCTGTAATATATTAGAGATAACTTGAAAAATTTTAAGATAGTTATGTAATTGTGTCTGAAAAGTGTGTAACTATAAAATGCGAATGGAAGTGTGTGTGTCTGTTAACGCGTATTGATCGCATATTGATCGACTTGACAAGTATGTGATCTGTATCTTTAAACATAAATCGCAAGAGCAGAGATTTCAAGGTGGTTGGCCGCGTGCCAACGGATCAATGTACATCTGTATCAGCGTTGAAAAGAATTAAGGATTGGGCATATAAAGGAGAAACGGCATTTACTTTATCATAAAAATTAAACGAGGCGAGATTAATTGTGTCGCGTGAATAATTAAGTCCTCCGCTGATCTTTAGACTGAAGCATAAACTCTATTCACACATCTTCGACGAGATCGAAAGACTCTCTACCTTTGACCCGATAATTTATTTGTATTTATTCTGTGTATTTATTCTAAATGAGTCAGATGAATTTAGAGCGCAAATGCAATTTTGAGACACTACCGATTAATTGATATTTAATGCACCTGTTGCACTTTAGCAAATATATATGAGCATTATAAGGCGACTCAATTCCTTTCGTAACCGATATCACACCTTTCATGTGTATGTATGTATGTATGTATGTATGTATGTATGTATGTATGTATGAACACGCGCGCGCGTGTGTATGTGTATTTCAGATTCGTTGCATCGATACCTCACATAGAGTTTGAGAGATTGATTTTATATTAGGGAATATTTTGAGCCACGTTTTGCAAGCCGATATTTCTGTTATACATAGTTTTTTTGTTACGGATAAATTTTTACGGTATATATTTAATAAAAGAATTTTGCTGTAAAATAAAGCCTCCGTTATAAATTTTCTTAGTATGATAATAACAGCTTAATTAAGATCCCGTGTGCTGTTTTTGTTCAGATTCTTCTTTACTTTTAAATACTATTTGCAGTTCTGTTCACAGTTCCTATCATTGTTATTACATACAAGTAGTAGACAAAGATCTCTGATACAACACTATATATAATAATTCATAGTGTTATAACAATATTCTAATATGTAATTTTAGATTATATATATCTACTACTATCATTCAGTCAATGTATCGCTTTTTATTTTGCGAAATAAGTTACTCTATTACATGCTGCTCAATATTAGATTGCTCAAATCCCGTGACAGTAAAATAAAAATACTGGAAAATAAAAAATATTACAATATTATGTAAAAGTTATAACAGTTTTTTTTTCAACTAAATTTATTAAACGTTTTGTCCCATTTTATTTACTTTTGCATATAATTAGTTTTCAACAGAGATCATGTGAGTTTTAGTTGAAGAAGACTAAAGAGATATGTTTAAAGTAATTCAAGACCATGTTAATCAGGATATCTCAAAGTTATTTAGGATAATCAGACTTTTTAGAATATGTTTTGATGTACTTTTTAGATTTTTTTTTAAAGAAAAATTAAAAAATCAGTTTTTTAATTAGAATTAGCGTTTCTTTTTTTTTAATTTTAGTGTCTTATTGTTCCTACTGTACGAACATAAACACTGTTTTTATTAGATCACGTTATAGCTGATATATGTTGTTAACTATATATTTTTGTGCGTACCATAGAACTATCATACGCGTTTATTTAAATAAATGTGTGTATGCTTTAATAGTTCAGTGTTCACGCAGTATTACGATAGTATATATCATAAAGATTTATTTTTAAGAATTATACACAGAACGTTTTGTTTATTTAAACAAGCAATCCGAGTCAGAATAGTTCCTAAAAAAGACGTTATTTTGGTGTGTAAAAATTTTCTAAATTTCTTAATTTTGATGGATTTTTTACTGCAATATTAATTTTTATTGGAAATAAATTTTTAATTTTCCAAAACGATATTGGAGTATATTGATAAGATTACTTGTTATATGCATACATCAAAAATATTGAAATGTATCACTTTATTACAGTCCTTGTATTTGCAATTTTTTTCGAACACTATTACTGACTGGAAATATTATTGCTACCTCAAATTTCTGAACACGATTCGTGGTCACACATTAATGCTCAAACTGTTAATTTGCAAATGCAATAGAAATAAAGTTGTCCGGTTGACTATTTACGATCGATTATGATACAGATGTGCAAAGATTATAAATTATGAAATTTTCTTTTATTTCCGCTTTTCTCGGCGATGTTTTGTGCGCCAATACAGCCTACAAATGCTTGTAAATAGCGGTTCGATTTTAGGCTAAAATACGCAAGTATGCGAACGAATTTTATGGCGAAAGTTGTATTATGTGGTTCTGGACTATAAAGTACGGATGAATGTTTGATAAATTATGGGAGTATGTTTATAGTATGTTAAATAAAATTTTAATGCACACATATTACTCGACAAAACGTATATGCTTTTCTTAAGAAAAAAAGCGCGAATGTAAAAAAAATGAAATACTCGTTGTTTCTCCATACAAATTTAGTGCCGAAGAATATTTTATCGTTAACATCGATCTCTACGGAGCTGATATACGCTTGAGTTTTTTGTTAATGATCATATTCATTAAACGAATTCATCCATCTCTCTGATGTGTTAATAAAAAATTCGTCCTCGTAAAAGGACGAAAAAAAGATACCGAATCAAAGATTAGCCTAATGTCTTCTAGTAATCATGCGTGATGCTGCGACTCTACAAATCGTTTACGATAAAGTGTTGCACAAGCCGATTTTGAAATACAAATTAATATATATCTATAATCAATATTATTTAATGTAAAGTAACTTAGATTGATTTTGTCAGACTTTTCAAAACGTGGATTTATATTGCTTTGAAAAATACGAGAAAAAAAATGTTATTAACTTGACCAAAATTTTCAATTCTGATTAAATTAAGCCAAGTTGAAGAACTAAGTTGAAAAATTTAGTCAAATTAAGAACTTTTTTATTTTCAGTATATACAAGGTACACACTTAAATACGATATAACGAGAGCAAACAATTTTCTTATAGATTCTTTTGGATAATGCATAAATATAAAGTTTCTTTTTGAGTTTTAAGCAAACGTCACTGCCATTAGGAAAACAAACCTATAAGGAAAAGAAAAGATACATTGTTACGAATGATTTTATTATATATAAGTCCGCGCGCATATGTCAGTGTTATACTATCTCGGAAGTGAATCCTTGTCTCGCGAGATATGCATTATCTCGAATCTTTCGTTATTCGCTTTTATATAATGCAATATATTGCGCGTAATTGCTTGTACAACATAGCATAGCAAATAATTGGGTGTTTTAGCGAGAGAAAGCACTAACGAATTAGCAGGGCATCCTTTCTAGATTAAGTGTTATTTTTATTTGCGCACACCAATTAGTGCGATGACTTATTTTTTCTGTAATTACACTTTTGAGTATCGCACGAATGTACGTACGGGAAATGTAAATGATAAGAAAACGTTCGTGCGAGAACGACGATAAACGCGAGAACCGAAATGCATTTCGGAGTCAGTAACAAAAGCCGATGGTTGCTAAACACAGCCATTGCTGCCAGTTAGTCGTAGATGTAACTTTAATTTGTAATATCGTCATTGTAAGAATATAAGACGCGCTGTGGATAAGGGCGACGATACCTTATCTGTTATCTGTATATCTCTCTTTAACTGTATCCATTTTCCCTCCCGTCGCGCATTCCCTCGAAGATATTGATGAGAACCGCGCAACGCTTGACAAATTTAGATATATCCGATTATCTTGCATTAAAAATGTACTATTATTAACTATATTATACGCGCTGTACGCAGAGGAAGAAACAAACTTTATTTACCAAATACCAGATTTTTTAATAAAAATCTTTTTGTGAAGTAAAATACTTGCTACGAGTATCACTACCTCGCCACGTATCGAAATACTTATATTATTATTATCATTTATATTTTTGTATTTGTTTCTTTGTGTTTTCTACGAAACAACACGCAATACGGAATGCAAAAACACGATACTAGAACTAAAATATAAGCAACCTAATGGAGTATAAAAATATAATATATGCAATATTTGTGTTTGTACAAAAAATACTTATTCTACTTTTCCTGCATTAGTTTAAAATGTATATAGATTTTATTTTAATAATTTAACATCTTTGATGTAATATATGTATATTTATATAGTGTTGGGTAATTTAATATTAACTAAATTAAAGTTTATGGGTTATATAAAATTATCATCTACACTTGCTGTCACTAGTTTATTTTAATTACGATCGTACGAAGTTTGACGATTCATTCGTGCGTCCACGTCACAGAATTCATTAATGACGAATTAATTTTGTAGATTACATGCACATATCTGGTCGAGCATCCCTCGCAAACAAATGAAAAAGATATGCATATATATTCGTTCTAGTAATTTGGCATTAAATAAATATACGAAGACAGCGCATAATCGTTCATTCGATACAATATATCCTCCTTTATAATACGTTATTTCATAGCAGTTTAATTTGACAATTCAATACAACAAATGTGATTGCAATATCGAGACTCATTTTCGCAATGTGCTGCCAGAACTTTCACGCCGCAATATGAAAAATCGATTGTACGATTACATCTGCATTTTCGTCGTGCTCGAAATATTACAATTATCAATTTGTCATGCGAAAATCATCAATGATACTTGCAGGTATTGACGACAGTACGCGTGTTTTATAGTCTACTTTGCATTATCCGTTTGTTTTCTCATAATCTGTTGCGGATTCAAAGAAATTTTTTATAACTTTCTACACTCATTACTACTTGTTACATATTATTTTTTGGCACGAAAAATATTTTATATCGCTTAGAAGATTGTACATTTTCAGAACGAAACGGGAAATATCCATTGTTGAAATACCACACTCAAAAGAAGACATTAGCTACGCAAAAGAGACAAATTTGGAACAAGAAGAGCACCGCGATGATGATCTCGAAGAGAATACATATCAAGACGATGCAAAAGAGAAACGTAAAGTTTCGAGGAAAGTTGCAAATTCCATAATCTCCGCTGATTTCTATTCAAATGCTCGAGATTTCTCCATCAATCGTGGCAATATGTCTATTAATTCGCAACCTTTGAATGAAACATTAAAAGAAGCGGATAAAAAGGAAACGAAACGAGAACGCGCTAAAAACGAAGAAGCGAGCAATCTCGTGCGTTTACCTCGCAACATAAATAGTGATTTCGATAGATATACCGATCAGAATGAGAGGTTGAGTTTATATGACGACTACGAGGCAAAAGACATCGCGAAGCGTGGTGTTCTAAATGATGAGGATTATGAAGAAATGGAAGACGAGTCGCCAGAAGTATCGGAAGACCTGGCAGCAGTGCAAGGATCAACGAATGAATCCGAGAAGAGGGAATTGCAGAAGGATACTCGTGTGAAGAGAGATCAAACGGAAATTTCGGAAATGCTCGATATATCCAAGTCAGGTTTAGACGATTCTGCAAAGTTAGAAGAGTCGAAGACTGTGGCACAAAATCCTTATTCGCGCGATGTTTCTCGCATCGAATTGTCGAAAAGTTTTAACGAAGCGTCAGCACCCGACGACGTGTCCAAGTTCAAAGATTTCGGATCGGTGGACGTGATCTCAAAGTCAAGCGATTCCTCCAAGATACAGGAACCAGCGAGCATAGTCCCTTCGTCCAAGAAAGACGAATCAAACGCGCAGTACGAAAAACGCGTAGAAGAAGAAATTCAACGGAAGATCGATTTAATTAAGGAAGAGATTCGACGAGACATTGAAATCCAGCAACGAATAAGAGACATTGAGGACAACAATGCCAGATTCGACGAATTGCAGGATGGAGAGCACGAAAATGAGAGACAAAATTTCGAGAATGAACCAATCGAAAAGCGCCAGACTGTAGCCAAAAGATCTATAAGAGAGATCGCCGATAATGCGGCATCTTCTAATAGAAACGAGGAAAAACGATCTTCAAAAAAAGAACACAAAAAGCGGCAACATCGATCTGAAATGATTGACAAACTAGATACTTCGAAGGAGAAGAAAAATTTGAAGAAACGATTCGCAGCTAATCACGATAAGTTTTCTGAGCAAATTCCTGCAAAAGGATTTCTCAAAAAGAAACGCGAACGTGTCAGGCAAATTTTTTTTAATAACGATCAGCATCAAACGAATAAGAGACAATTGAGAAGCTATTCATTCCCAGTCGATCGGACTGCCGTCAGATCCGAAAGAGAATTATTTATGAATCCTGATTCTCATTTCCGTACAGAAAGTAGAATGGTAAAGCAATTACAATTAGTGAAAAGCGGACTAAAACCATTAATTATTGCGCAATGTATTATTAAAAATTAATTAATATATACATTGTGTAAAATAAATTGCACAGCTATTGCTTAAAATTAATATAAATGTAATGCAGTGATTGCCCCTCAGAATTGCAAAATACCAGAAACAATACTAGGAGAAAATTAAAGAAATTCTAGATAATAAAATAAGACGAAAATTAAGAATAACAAAATTTAGTTGAAATTTCTTAATTATATTGTCTATAAATATTCATGTGTCTTATGTAAAGTTAGACGTTAGCCTTTTTACACGAATATTTAAACATTTATAATTAAAATATGGAATTTTAATTGCAGCTTTATTATTCCAGATTTTGATCTTATTTTATAATTTAAAATCACTTAAAATTTTTTTTTCACCTGTTGCCATTTTACATAAAAATAAAATAAATAATAAAACTGTGTTACAGCTCAAAGCATCTTTGCCCGTTGGTAGTGAAGATGACAATAACAAGAGAAAACAGAATGCAGCAGAACATTCCGATTCCTTAGTGTCTTTTGCTGGAAGTTCACAGGAATTGAATCCACGTTTAGAGAAAGAATACAAAGAGGCTTTCGGTGGATTACAGAGTGAATCTGACAGTGCTCTAGCTAGATTCAAAAGGATCAAACGCGTATTAGTTAGTCCTAACGTAAAAATTTAAAATTTTGAAAGTCTTTTTTTAATAAATGACATAAATGATTAATCCTTAATAATTTGCAAGGCAAAAATATTTCTATCGTACAAAATAAAATTGCATAAAAAATATAACGATACTTCTAAACTATGATAATAGCATAATTTATTATAATAGCAAATGATTAAATAATAAGAATATGTAAAGATATATTTATATAGAGAAATACATCATAAATATTAAAGGCAAAATAATACATTTGTAATTAGAGGAAAGATTACAGTTATGATGAGTAATGTAATGTTACTAATTACGAAATATCTTGAGATTGCAGATCAATTTAATTGTAGTCTAAATAAATGATACATAAATTCTTGACATAAAAGTGCATAATTATAATTTTTCTCTCACAATTACTTATAAATTTTGATATTATACCTTAAAAAAATAAAACAAATAGCAAGATATTTTTTCTTTTCCATGTTTAATATTTATTCTTATATAATTTGATAAAATTAGTCGTAAACAGTGGTTCAATATTTTTAAAACTCGGTTCTCTCACAGTACATTTTTTTTTTAATTGAAAAAATGAATAAAGTGCATTTTTGCCGTACATTTTTCTAAAGTAAAACTCCAGCTAAATTAGCATTCGATCACACACATCATATATTTAAATCAATAATACCATAAATTAAATTAATACAAATTGTAAGTCTTATTTTTTTTATTTGTAAAATGATGTAATAATACACACTTTTTGTATATTACTAGATGATCGTGGACGATTCCAATAAAAAATATGTGACATGTTATACATATCACTGAAAAATTATTAGCAAATATTGTTGAGTGTAATAACATATTTATAAATAAAGTAAATTTAAATGCATAAATGATAAAAAATGCATAAATATAAAGAGAAAATAAAACATTAAAAAAATACATTCTTATATATTAAATACACTCTTATTAATAATTAAAAAATTTAAAAGATATTAGGATTTAAGTTAAAATGTGTTAAAAATATTATAGCAATACTTATACAATTAAAAATAAATGTTTAATGTATTTCTTAATTGTATAAGTATTGATAATACATGTTTAATTCAATTGAAATTTTCAATAATTGCTGATAAACTTTTCTTTTCCTCCACACTTGCAAAACTATATTGTACAGATAATGAAGATAGTTCTTTGAGCTTTTCTTTTCCAATATTAAAAACAATACTTAATATCTCTAACTCCTTTGACAAACACGTATTAAAAATGCCTTTATCGTCAGTCTAAAAAAGATCATAATTTTATATTTTATTGAAAATGTTTAATATTATTTTTTTATACTCACTGCAATCGTTATAGGATGTCCAGCTTCGTATAGATATTTAAATTGATGATATACATAAGAGGGTACTGTTTTACACTTAATATTTGATGTTAAGCATAATTCTAAATTATAAAAGAAAAAATAAAGTAATATATATTATTAACGTCCATTAAAACATCTAACGGATTATTGAAGATTGCTTACCAACAGGAATTTTTGAGTCCAATAACATGTCAAACAATTGTTGAGAACCTTGCAAATTAGGATGAATACAAGTACAATGTCCCAATCGATCAGGTTTAAATTGTATTATATCCTTTGTTTCCACTTCATTTGATATCTGCGTTCATAATATTTTTTCTATACTATTATGTTTATTATGTGGATCACTATCACATTAGTCAATGAACAAATAAAACTTAATATAAATTACATTGTCAAATAAAAAATATTTTAATCATATCCATACAAGAATTAAATTTAAAATATATTAATTTGCAATTTATTACTTCAAAATCTTATTATTTTAATATTTTTCTTAAACATCTAAAAATCATTTACTGATAATTGTTCACCAATTGGTGCAGTAACTCTATATAGTATTACTTTATTTCATTCAAAAGATAATTTACCTCTGCACAATGAACTGTAATTTTAAGGCCTACTTTCCTACACTTTTCTAATAACTCTAAATATGAATTGCCTGTCGATATTGGATCGCCACTGATATCAATACCCACAATATGCTCTGGATATTTCTCTCTAAATTGTATAGCAAGATTTATGTTTTCTTCTGCAGATTCATAGCCTTGTTTTCGATCAATTGATACTAATAGTTTTACAAGAATTTGTGGGAATTCATACTTGGATACTCTGTGCACATACATTAGATATAATTTAATAATGATTTTTATTTTATATAGACATTATCGAATAGTTACTTACTCGATAGCATTTATTATAGCCTGGAGATATTCCATTTTTGTCATTAAATTTTTTACAGCACGAGGGGTGCTTCTCAATTCTAAATAAATCACATTATCTTCGTGGAATTCTTTTATCACATCACAAGTAGCAATAAATATAGTTGTTGGTGAAGTTGTTAGTGTATGAGCTATATCAAATATTTTAAAACATCTGAAAAATATTATATCTACTATTTAATACGTTCTTCATCAAACAGTTTATTACCTCACTCTGATATACTTTATAGAAAAATAGGAAATAGCAAAGCATACTCGCTTAAAGATGAAAAATTGGTGAGATTTACAAGAGTTTGGCGATATTCGTCAACAGAGCCTGATGGTTGGAATTTACATAATTTTCGCAATGTCTTCATACTTAATGAACCATTTAAATGTGCATGAAGTTCCTAATAAATTGAAGAGAATTAATTATTGGATTAAGTATATATTAACATGTAATTGTTATATTAAAAATTATAAAATATAAAGGTACTTATTTTCTACGATAAGCGTCATTCTTAGATTCAAACGTAAAAACATACCACTTTAGGTAACTTTCGGCAAAATTCTTGCATTTCCATTTTATCATCTAATATCTAATATGTATCTCCTAACTTCGTAAAATAATCGTTAACATTCAAAGTTCATACAATTTTATAGAAGAAATATTTTCGTTGTAAATACAAACAATGCGTTTACGGCTGAGTTCGGGGGGACGCTATTAGCGCTAAAAGTATTCTATCCCTGTTGCTCAGTGAATGTCGAAAGATGGAGCACGCTCACAGCGCCAAAAGCGCCGTGCTCTCCGAACCTATATCAGAGAGATCTTATCTACCTGCCTCCTTCCTGCATGCTCCTGCAGCCTCACCATATTTTAGCACAGATATGAACCACATTCAATTCAGTCTCTGATGTAACGATTTTATCGACAGTATTGTAAAATGTGTATGTGTCTTGTAGTTCCAAATAAAAGTATTGACGCTGATGGCGGTCCTGTACGAAAATTTCGCGGTATCACGAAAAAAATGGTGAAATGGTGTTCTCTCTCTCTCTCTCTCTGTGTTGTGTGTGTGTCAGATGGAATATATCAATCAATAAAAATTAATAGAATAAAATAGATTAAAAATTTATAATATGGAGGATTTAATCTTTTAAAGAAAGAGAACATATTGGTTGATAATACAATATTGAAGTAATTAATGGATTAATTTTTATACATTTTGACTGTATTCAAGTTTATGTATATATTGTAACATGATTTATGTACATTATTTAATATAATATTTATTTCGTATACGTAATCTATATATATATATATAACATATTCTGACATTCATTGTATAATTGTGTTCATTGTATAGATAGTAAAAAGACTAAACAGTTTTAAGTAGTAATGTCATTAGATGAGTAAACATTCTTTTATTTGCTAAAGAAAACTTATGGACCACGAAGTTGAGCTAATAAAGCTTCATTTTTGCGACATTCAATAGTAAGCTGTCTAACTGCTGCAACGTATTTGCGTTGCTGCTCCACGAGTGTAACAAGTTGTCGACTAAGTGCATCTCGCCTACCTTTTTCATCAGCACACCGTTTTTCCACCTAAATAAAAAATTCATTAAATTATTTGTTTTATTTTGCAATATTTAATTCGTCATTGAATTGTACAAAATAAAAATTTAAAATCACACAAAAGTGAAAAATTCAATAATGCATACATAGGAAAACAATATCCAATCATATACACAGAAAAATGCTGCACACACATTTACACAACTATAGTATAACATATACTTATTTCAAACATTTCATAAGTTCATCATAAACATCAAATTTATTCAAAATACATTCTGAATTCTAATAGATTTAATAAAGATTTAAGTTAAAATTTGATTTGCTTATTATTCTGATTGCTCTTGAATAAAACTTTATAATATTCTTTAAAAGAATATTATAAATTTATTCTCTAGGTATACAATAGTAAATTTTTTTAATTTGTCATGAATGTACTTTATCAAGATTTATATATACACGCGCGCGCGCGTGTGTGTATTTTATATATTCTTTGTTAAAGATAATCGTTACTTGAAAGAAGAAAAGTATATTGAATATTCACTTTTCTTAAAAGTAGAATTTTTCTGTGTGCAATGATTTTATATATCAATTCTTATTATATATAATAGACATTGATTTATTTTTATATCACTATTTCACAAATTACCATTGCTTTATTGCGCTTCACTCCTGCAACAATGGTCTCAAATTGTTTCAGGAACTGTTCTTTGCCACTTGTTGATGCCATAGCTCTGTAAAACATGAAAAACATTAAATTACATATACTTTAAAACACATTAAGTAAATATATTAAATTATATTTTGAAATTGATATTTATTATAGTACGCATACGTACATACTACAGTAGACTCTCAATAAGTTGCCGAAAATGGGGATGTAGGAAAGGAAAATTCTCAGAAATGGCATTTTACCGCGAGCTCCCATTCCTTCCAGCAGTCACGCGCGGTAAGGCGATGAGTTACATTGGGCCGCAGACGATGCAGGCCCAAGCGGCACTTAGCGACGTAATGGGGGAACATGAAAAAAGTCGCGTTTGTGTGTGTAAAAGTACATGTGAAGGCGGTGCAGCTTATCGCGCGGCAACTTATCGAGAGTCTACTGTATAACACTGTAATAAATATTAGTAAATATAGTACGTACATAATATATATATATATATATATATGTATGTAGTACGTACTCATTATAGTTATCCTGAATGGAATTTAGTAATGACAATTCCTTACTTATGTACAGTTTTGTATCATCGAGTGTATTGTACAACGTATAATATTGTTTAGTTTCTTTGTGCTTAGCTGAAACTGTAATGTTTTTTTAATTAAAATTTATCGAAATATATACTTAAATTGTATGATTGTTCTTATGAGCTCGAATAAAAATGAATTTAATTAACCTTGATTATAGAGTTCCATGAAACGTCGCTGATATTGCGTCAATTCAGAGCGTCCTGGAACATCGTCTAACTGCCTCGTTAAAGATGCAATAATTCTATTCTTTTTAGCCAATTGCAATCGCACTCGTATTATAGCTTCTTTTTGCTCTTCATATTCCTTGACACGATCCTCTTCCTCCACTGGAGTACCATTTTCAATTTCTTGTAACATACCTCGGACAAGATTCAAGTCTGACTTGCATTGCTCTCGAAAATTGTGTTCTTGCTCTTTCAAACCCTCATGTACAGACAGAAGTTCCTCTAATCGTTTAAAAATGCTAAAAATTAAATAAAAATTCCTATTTTATATTTATTTTCATTTTTATAGGAAATACAAAAAGAAAAATTATTGATATCTAAGAAATTATAATATATATCATTATTTATATAATTAGTTATAGAACTCTGTTATACTTCTAAATACCTATCATTGTCATTAATTCCAATTTCTCGAATTTTTTTAAACGAGCTTTTAATGGTTTCTCTTTTTGTATGATGTTCTTTTATTTTTTCTATTATTTCAGCAAGTTTATCAGATAAGCTGTCTCTTTCTTTCGTTAATTTGCGTACTCTAGATTGCAATGTCGTTTTTTGTTTCTGTAATGCAATTAGAGCACGCGAGGAATCCGTCGCGTCACCATCCTACATTGATAAAAATGTTATATTGTAAGATGCTTCAATAATATCGCATAAAAGTACTTTTTACATTTAAGTTTACCTCTACTTCAGAAGTAGCCATGGATGCATATTTTTCTGCCACTTTAGCAATTTCTTGTGCTTGTATACCAACAATGTTCCCAACTGTACTTACACTTAAACGCATCTATATTAAAAATAAAAAATAATGGTAATACCGTAAAAATCTACCTTATAACAATTAACTTTTTTTAAGAAAAAAAAAACTTTGAATATAACTACATCTCAAATAACGCTTTTTTCTCTTCGTTGTGAATTTTGAATAAAGAATTATTTTTTAAAATTATGTTATGAATTGAATGAATAAAAAATGTAGATATATAAATTGCACTTAAAACATTTATTTAAGAAATTGTTATTCAAAACAATTTTTAAATCATTCTTTTTTCTAGTATATAACATTTAAAAAAATTTACATACCGAATTTTCTTCTATGACAGATAAAATAGCAGTGATTTGTTCAGCAGTATTCTAAAAATAATATGAAGATGTAAGTTATGTGAACATTCTCTGCTAATTACAAATATTATTTATTAAACAAATTGAAAAATGATATGTTTATAATAAATTAATCACTTATATTGCGCACCAACAACTGTGATGATTCTAATAATTATCACATCATTGTTTAGATATTTGAGTCCTTAAAAAATGTCTAAATTCAATTTGTTAATAATAAATGGTACCTTTTCATTTCTTTTATTACTTGACTCATTTCTTGAATCGCTGCTTTTAGAATCTATTGATGTTGTTGCGCATGTATCTTTAACAGCCTCAAATGGTGCTTCGTATTCTAACACTGTACCAATAAATCTACTTGATTCATCTTTCACAAAATCTTCTTTTTGTTTGAACAAACGCTGTGGTTCGTAAGCTTTCTATCATATATTAAAGAAATATAAAGTAATAACATTTATATTTTAATAAGTTTATAAAAAATAACTTTTACCTTAACTGAACATAAATTTCTAATGATATTCTCATTAGCTCTTGCTCCTATATCAGCATCTTCACTAAAAAAATGTTTTTTGTGAAATTGATTTAATGCAAAAGCTCTCACAAAATCTGCCATGTCTTGTCGCATTTCCATGGAACGTTTTACCAGCCATTGAATAACTGGGAATATATGAATACAATCTAAGCCTTGTATTTGATGTGGTTCTATTCGGTATGGACAGTTCATTTTGGGGAGCATAACTACAATTTTTTCTGTCAAAGAACTATAACACATAAATTTTACACAATATTAAACATTAAAATTATTGTTAAAAAGATTTTCTAAATAGAGAATTGAAAATAAAGAATATAAAAAGATTTGAGATGTAAAAAGAAATTAATTACTAAAATTTACATTTTTTAATATACAATGTAATATACAATACGAACATTTTCTGGCCAATTGTGAGATTCTCTTGAAAAAGTAAATCCACATCTACATCAAAATTACACGACTCTATACACCAGGTCATGCCGCCAATAACCTAATCAAACATATTTTTAATTACATATAAAATTAATAGAAAATAAAAATTAAAAATAATTTACAAACCTTATCAAAATTTGATAAACCTTTTATTCGTGCCCTAAAATAGCCTGCGGCAACAAGCAAGTCAATAATCTCTTGAAATTTAGTAGCTTGTTCCTCATCTTCGCGTACATCAACCTAGGAATATTTATTTGATTCAATAATTAAATTAAATAATAAATTCGAGTTATATACGAGTTCTATTCAAGTAAACATTTCAATCCAAAGAATTCTTTTATTATAAAAATGTATAAAGAAAATCTATGTATCTATGTATTTACAATAGTTTTGTAATGCAAAGTGGATTGTTATTTCTCTCTCTCTCAATTTGTAAAAAATGATTTTATTTAATAATTTTATTTAATAATTTGTAATTAAATAATTTTCTTTATACATGACATTTTATTTGAATTAATATATCTTGCAAAAAAAAATATAGATAAAAAATCATTATTTTAAATTTTATAATACTGAGATAAAAATTTTCAATGATGAAAAGAGATAATAAATAGCTCAAAAGAGACATTTATTAAAACTAGTGAAATAGATAATAATTAATATGTTGACACATTGGATTATTTTACCTCTGTGCTTTCGGAGCTTCTTAGTAATCTTTTCGGCATGTCGTTCAGCATATTGTGGTTTTTCAAAGACAATATGCTATTTATTTCAATGTATTTGAGATGAAAATTGAAAGAAAAAATGATATATGATTTATTGCAATTAGCGCGAAGAATCCCAACTTGTCGAACTGTCACAGTCACTTGTGGTCACTTGTCACTACTGACAAGTGTGCATGTCAAAAATGGCGGTCGTTGCGCCGCTCCATTATACAAAATACACAGGCGCTCTATTAAGCCCGTATCAGACACTTGGCGATGGGCGCGTTCGCACGGCAGCCATAGCCCATAGCACACGCGCGAATCGGAGCGGCGGTCTCGCGTTGCGGCTCGCGGCCACCACTCGGGGTGCAGCGCAGTGCGGCGTCGCCGCAATATCGCAACTGGTAACTCGCGCGGCACGGCGCGGGCGCGAAGCGTCGCGACACATCGAGAATCACCCCTTAATCGGCGCGATAATCGGGCGCCGTCGGCGAATCTCGGGTTCGCGCTCGGTTGCTCGGTACTGTCGTGCTCCACGGCCGTGCGCGCGTATGAATCTCGATTAGTTTGGTGCCTTTGGCAGGTTACAGTCGGAACGATCAAGCGATCGCCCGTTCGTCCGCCGATCAAGACCGGAGACCGGAGACCGGATATCACCGGTGCACGCGATATCGCGACAGGTGTCGTAAGAAAGAGAGAGAGAGAGAGAGACACAGCTCCGTAGCTCGCGTGAGTGCGGCACGCGCCGAGGGAGGAGACCGGAGAAGGCGCGCGCGCGCGCGCGCCAGAGGGACGCAGGAACGACACGCAGGGAGTGACACGCGACGTAGTGCGTGGTGCATCCGTCCGCTCGACCAATCGACCGTCTGACCGAACGTACGCACGGCACGGCACGACACGACACGGTGCGCGTGACGTACGCACGCACGCACGCACGCACGCACGGCGTCGGAAGCGCGCGCGCGCGCGCGCGCGCGTTCACACGCGTACACATACGGTACACGCACACACGGACGCACGGAAGAGATTGGCCGAGGAGGTCCCCCGTCCAACGGCGCCAATTTAATGGATCCGACCATCGGTTGGTATCAACCGGAGCAGTACGGCCCCGCCAAGGATCTTTGGTTGCACATCTGGGAAGCCGAGAAGGGTCTCGACGTCCTCACTCTGCGTAACGACGCGAACACGAGTAACGCGATGGGCGTGCGGCTGCAGCAGGACTTTCTCGCGCTGGACACGAGCCCAGCGGCGGCGGTGACTACAACGGCAACGACGACCACGACCACGACCACGACCGCGGCCGGCACTATGCCGTCGTCCAATGCCAACGCTAATGACAACGGCAATGGCAATGGCAACGGTAACGGCAGCAATACCAGCAACAGCATTAGTATTAGCAACGGTAGCAACGGTCGGACCACGTCCGCCGTTCACGGCAGTGCCGCTGGCAACGGAAACGGCGAGCACCGTGTGCCCCATAACGCCTGCAACTTCTACTACAATCCGTCCCGCAGGAAAGGCGAAAATCGGGCGAGCACCTACGGCATGAATTACAATTACGACGCCCTCGTGGGCGAGTACGGCGGTTGCCCTTGGCGCGTACCGAACAAGCACTACTCCAAGGGGGTGATCGGGTGAGTAATTGAGTATCCGGCAATCCGGCCCGAATCATCGACTTGAGAACGATTGCCCCCACGCACATTGCTCCGTCCATATGGCTTCTCGGTTTAGGTTATGTTAGGCGCTATTGAGAACGAAGGAGGAGGAGATCCTAAGGAAAAGTAGCTACATAGTGGCACGGTGCAATCTTTTGGCATTAAATATATTATTTGTATCACTGTATTGTCTCTGATTACGCGCGCGCGAGAGAGAAAGAGCAGCATTTCCTTCCGGGATGATGGACGAGGTGTCTTCGGATGGAACGTTCTATCTCTTTCCATGTACATTTATAAATAAAGTTCGTAAATAGCCGCAAAAAGTTTGAAGTTATTATCGTTATTGTTGACTTGGGAATTGATGTAAACATTTGGATATGGGATATCGAGAGAGAAAAAGTGAAAAGGGGGGGGGGAGAGAGAAAGAGAGACAGACAGCAATATTGAATTATAAACTGAAGGACAAGACATGCCGGGGCTACTTTGCACAAAGATGTCTCAAACAAAACTTCAACATCCTGTTTTAAGAATTTGCATTTATTAGGAATGATTTCAAGTTTACACATTGTACTTCGGCAAGATAAGAGATACAAAATTTTCCAAATTTTATATGTGCAATTTGCAGTGTTTTAAATACATCAATCAGGAAAAGTGATACAATTTAAATTAAAATTAAAAGAAACAGAAAAATAACATATAAATTAATCTTAGGTAGACACCTATATTTTTGGTAAACTTATGAGTAAACCTATGAGTCTATGAGACTTCAGAACTTCATTGTTTAATAACAATGTTTAATAACATTGTTTAATAAAAATTTAATGACAAAAATGACAGAGTTTTGAAAAATCTCTTTGATCCTACCCTTTATCTATAGGGTTGAATAAAGAATTTTTTAATATTTAACATAACAAAATTAATGTTTATATTACATCCAAAACTTGAAATAAATAATTTGTTATTTGCTTCAAGTTATGTTTAACTTATGTTTAATGTCATTATAAATAACTTTAAAATATATAATTCTTCCTTTTTTCTGAATAATCTTATATAGATGATTTGTTACTTTTCTTACAGAGATGCAATGTATACTTTACTTATTCATTATCATTTTAAAGATACTAAAAAATTGATTCTGTATGGTGTGGACACCATTAAATAGTTTTGTGTTTTGTTTAGATTACATGAGGAAATAGAAGATTTTTATGCATATATGTGCCCCTCGCAGGAAGAGCATGTATTAAGATTGACTGTTGTAAAAAAAATAGAAAAAGTAATTTATGATCTCTGGCCAGACTCGAAAGTTGAAGTATTTGGTAGCTTTCGCACTGGTTTATATTTGCCTACAAGGTAAGTCCTTATATGGATTTATACTAAAATATATATGTCACATGAGAGAGATATGTCTTTAATACAGACACATATGTAACATACTGTGAAATATATAGATATTATCCTACTTGCAGTGATATAGATTTGGTAGTAATAGGAATGTGGACAAATCTTCCATTGCGTACTTTGGAACGTGCTTTGCTAGATCAAAATATCGCTGAGCCATCATCTATTAAAGTACTGGACAAGGCCAGTGTGCCAATTGTCAAACTGACCGATAAGGAGAGCGAGATTAAAGTGGACATAAGTTTCAACATGAACAATGGCGTCAAATCCGCCGAGTTGATAAATACTTTTAAGAAGCAATATCCAGTTCTGGAGAAGCTAGTCATGGTGTTAAAGCAATTTCTACTGCAAAGAGATCTTAACGAAGTATTCACCGGTGGTATATCTTCGTACAGTTTAATACTCATGACCATCAGTTTTTTACAGGTGAGTACAATCATTGTAATGATATGTATCACATTTCTTATTGTAACAATTTTTTCTCGAGGCCGAAACTAATTGTCGATTCATGTGATTTTTTTTATTATTTTAGTTACATCCGAGAAAGGATATTCATTGTCCAAACACCAACCTAGGAGTGTTATTGATTGAATTTTTAGAGCTATATGGTAGAAAGTTCAACTATGTTAAGACTGGCATACGTGTAAAGGATGGTGGTCTTTACATATCTAAAGAAGAGGTCTAATAACAACTTTATATTCACATTATAGTATAAGATTGAATATTGAGAGTTGTGAATTGGAGATTATAATTGAACCAACTACAGAATAAGCATATACGAATTAGGATTACAATTATTAGTGAATTAAAATTTTATCAGTCGAATTCTAATTTCTAATCTTCAATTCGTAATCTCAGTTTCCAGTATTCTAATATAGACTTCAGTATGTTGATACTGATTATACATGTTAATTAATAGATTCAACGAGATATGATAGATGGTCATCGACCATCCCTATTGTGTATAGAAGATCCGCTCACACCCGGAAATGATATTGGCCGTAGTAGTTATGGTGCTTTATATGTAAAGAGTGCATTTAATTGGGCCTATTGTATTCTCTCTCAAGCGGCCAATCCCTCAAATATCTTAATTAATGACGCCAGTAAAGTAAGGTAAAATTTATCTTTCTAAAATATCCTTTTTTCTATTTTATTTTGTATGGTATTGTATTTTTATGATTGAAAATGATAATAAAACGATGCTTTTATTATAAGCAGCATACTGGGAAGAATAATCCGTGTGACTGATGAAGTAATAGAATATCGTAGGTGGATCAAAGAAACATTCCTCTTACCCGTAAGCGAAGGAGACTCCCTGTCAAGCTCAACTGGTTCTGATGCATCCACTCTTTCAGCTCCTGCCAGTGATACGGTAAATAATCATCAAAAAGAATACGTTATTGTTATCTTTATATTCTAATTTCATATCATACATTAATTAATTTTTTTTTTTTTTAATTTACTTGTAATCGAAATTCGAAATTTTCGAGTAGGGGTTTGATGACAAAAAACTTCTATAATTTTAATCACTTTGATATTACAAACCAATTGTTTATGTTTTAAATATGATAATAAATACCACTAGAACTGTATCCATTTATTCCTTTCCCTGAAATAAATACGCAAATTTTATCTCCCACTTTAACTATCCAAAAATCTCTTGTTCTTTCTTAAATGAATCCAATATTAATTCTGAAATTATTTATATGTCTAAGGACTCCGAGTGTAGCCGTGGTAATTCCCCAAACACCGGTGGAAAGAACGAAAACGACAAAAACAAAGATAGACACTTGTATAATAGTCACCAAATCCACAGTTATTCTGGAAAAAAAGCATTTAAAACAATCACTCACGGTATGATAATCAACCGATTCTGTTTGCTACATAATGTATATTACAAAATTGTTGCAACAGATTTCAATGAGATTGTTACATGAATATACAACGTTTGACGATATCTTTCACATTTGACACATATTATTTTGCCGATGTTTCTCTGTTGCAGCCAGTCACCAACAGAGTTTCAAAGGCAGTTATCATCGCATCAACAACAATATAGTTCAGAACAAGACCAAGCATGCACTTCACAGTAATGGAAACAACAATAATAATAATAACAATACTAGTCACAGTCCAAGCTCTAGACCAAACTCAATGAAGAGGAAGAAGCAGTGTACGATGCAACGTGGGACTGGAGATTGTGTACGGTGATGAAATGTGCACGACAATTTCGGACATCACTTCCGTCACTTAAGTAGCGAGCTCAACATCATAACTGTGTGATAAAAAAAAACAGCGATTAATGATCGGTCATATAAAAACTGAATCACATTCTACGCGATATCTTTTCGCTTTCAGTTTCAGTTTTAGTTTCATTGTGCAGAGAAGCACAATGTTTACGGTTCTGAGAGAACCAATAATTTGAAAATTTTATGATTCTTGTGTCGAACAAGAATGCTCACACAAGCAGTAGTTATACGTATATACACACACACACACACACACATATATATATATGTATGTGTGTGTGTGTGTGTATACATATTTCTTATTGTTTTTCCCCTCTTTGCCAGACTCATATTTTATTCTGTATGCAAAAGTTTACATATTAAAGACGTACAGAATTTTTAATTGAGATAAGATCCATTTCGCTTTTGTTGCACAGGTTATACAATACCGGTGTAATATTTTATTAATAATCTCACATCTATAAAAAAATTATCATTGCCATCGTCGAATAATTGTGTTCGCAGCCATTATGAGTAACGTACTGTAATATATTTAAAAGTATGAGTAGTATATAGATGATAAGTTATAGTACGTTTTTCTCAACACAAAAAAACTGTAAAACACGCTGATAGTGACAACAAAAAACTTAGTTTTTTAAACGAAACTATATTCTTATAACAAGATGACAGTAAATCTGGTGATATTGGGACTTATCTATTGTACATATTGTAACATACATCAAAAACATAGAGAAGTAAGTCTAAAAGTTACCTACTAAATTCTTTTTTAACTTATAAATATCTAAAAGTAATTATTATAGGGATTTTATCATAAAAATTCGTGGATGAAGCCATATCTATTTAAAACTATACTTTTTTTGTTTTCTTTTTCTCTACAAAGTATAAGTATATCGTTGTTGAAAGATTTTGGTACGTTTTTCAAATTTTAATAAAATTGCAGGTTTATGTGTGATACATAATACGATGGAAAAGAAATTAAAAAGTTTAAATAACAATATTTTTAAAAAGTAGTTTATTATTAAGACTGAGTGATGACAACGCTTCGAATCTTCGCAGTCTATTTCGTAGCAAAAATTTGTTTTTCTTTTCAAATTAGCTTTATGTAGCTTCTTTTTGTACAAAGAGACACCAGTTTCTCAATATTCTCATAATTCTTAACATCTGAACAATGATGTATTATTTTTATATCAGATAATTAAAATAAAATGTGTTTGTATTATACAAAGAGGGAAGAAAACGAAGAATCTGATATTTATGAATCTTACATTGCATTTGATGAAAACTTATGTATATGACAATACGCGAAAAGGCCTTGACATTACTTAAAAGCTCCATGTTATGTTCACTGATCATGGTAGACATAGTTCGCTATCAAATGTTACATTCCGTTGACGCAATAATTAATAAGACAGAATAGAAAAAAAAAAGAGTTCACTGCAACAAATCTCTTCAATGACATCAGATCAAAATCCTTTTCTGGTGCTACTGCATTTTTGTGTTCAACGATCTTTTAAATGTGCGATGTAAAGATTTATTTCTTATAACTCTTTAATTTAGCCACGTGAATTGAGGATGTTTAACTCTGATATATCTTTTTAAATTATATATAACACCCAGTATTCCATGTATATTATTTAACTTAAAACTCTTTCATATGTAATATTGTACGCTGTGATTGAATTTAATAATTAAATTGTCAATTTCTTAAAGATATATATAAATATATATAAATATATTATTTAAATGTTACTGTAAAGCATTATATAAAGCCATACTACATTTTTAAAACTCTGTAAACTATTATTATCGCTTAGTGATCCTCAACAAATTACGTGTTTTTTATAAATATCAGAATTTCGTAATCATTGAAAGTTTGATAACGAAACTTCGTGATCACTCATATTTATCGAATTTCCCGAACAAGACTTATCGGATCGTCTGTAAAAAAACTCACAAAAAAATGGAAAAAAAAGTTTAATAAATATGAATGATGCCGATATCTGATCTTAATTATTTCTTGTTTGTATATATAATTTTAAGGAAGGCGGTTTCACCTCTTATATAACCATCATTTAAGACCAGTTAGACTCACCGTTTGTAAATTTTCTCGACAGCAATATACTCTATTTTCAAAAAAAAGTTTGATTATAATTGTATATTTATATTTGTGTGGGTATATTTTTAACTAAGCTATAATGTAACGATGTAACACGATCAGTAATACAGTTTTATTTCTGTAGAATTGTATTGTCGTTTCACAGCCGTTACATTGAGATTGTAAAGATATTCGACGCATACACGCATTACTAAAAGTTCGTAACTGTGTAACTACGAACTTTTAAAAGTACAGGTAACAGTATAGTTACCCGTTTTTTTTTTTTGTTTTTTTTTAAATATATATAATCTTGCGCGAGGAGAAAGGAAAGTGAGATAGCGACTGTGCAAACTAAATCTTATGGATTTAGGAATTTTCAATAGCCGCCAGCAGCGATTTGTACTTACAACTATCTACTCGTAAGTTTGTATGCATATGTTCAATCCAAGGTAAGAGAGAGGTGCGAAAAAAATGTACAGAAGTTAAAATAAATCTTACTTACCTTTTTCTTTAATCAAGTCCTATATTTCAGCGATTTGTATATTTAATTTGTAGTCATTTATAGTAATTTGTACTAATTTATACTTATCTCATATAATTTAATATATTTTAAGGACCATAAATAGCAATGTATTTTAATATATCGATCTGCGATCTAATGTAACTGCACGTGGCATTTATTAAAATTTCGCCACTTGTACATATACAAGTGCCCAGAGACCGAGATAATGTACATGATAACTAAGTAATCTAGTAACAGAGGTAAATTTAATTTACTTTCGCGCACAGAGTCCGTCGATCGGATTCATGTCGAGCTTCTTCATACGGTCTAACTGTGCCAATCGTCTCTCTAGTGAGAATGTTTCAGGCAAGGGTGGATAAGCTAGAAGAGAAAACTTTTTGTTAAATCGGGAATTCCTCGACATTGTAAATCGAATCGAGTTACATCGAAAGTGTGGAAACATACCAAATGTCTTAAAATACAGATAGAGCCATATCCCACTGCTTATTACCAGCAAAGTCATACCAATGATGCCCTTCCATTCCCCTGTCGGTGCATCCATTTCACTAAATGTCTGGCGAAAGCTGGCACGGTATAGAGCTTTCTTCTCTTCAATCGACAACTTTTTCCAGTCACCCTTCTCTTTCTCTCTCAGCGCCTGACAAAAGAGATATGGTAATTTGACAATTATGATGGTCAAGAGAAGTTTTTAGCCCTTTTTACCATGATGTCAGGAGTATTTTCCTTCCAGCGAATCGAAGGGCAGGGGAAATCTACTCTGTCTAAGTAGGAAAGCTCGCCATTGTATCCATAGCCAACCACATCCCTATTACCGATTCTATCCACTGTCATTAGATTACATCTTTGGATCTGAATAACAGGTCGCAAGCGACTTGCAAACAGCCTGCCTGCCATTGTTCACTGCAAGAATATAGTAATAAGTAGGTATTGAGAGACTGATATTCGAGACAATTATTCTATACATAAAATTTAATCTTATCACTAAGGGTCGGTTGTTCCAACTTCTTGGCAAATTTACCTATCAGGTAAATATATGTTTGTCTTTATTTATTTAAGAAAAGAAATGAACATAGACACATGCTTACCTGGTAGATAAGTTTACCAAGAAGTTGGAACAACCAATCCTAAATGAAATATACAGGGATTTATATAACACTTATATTAAAAGTTGATAATTTTAGAATGTATAAAATTAAATTATTAACTGTGCGTATCTCGCGTTATACTGTGACTGGCCCTGAGTCAAATTTTGACGAATATACTCTTCAGTTATCTGCAAATTCAATGCTATGTGTGCATTAATATCCTGCAATATATATATATATATATATATATATGTTACTCTCTAATCTCGTGTCGTACAATTATTTGTCATATAGCACAAACAATCAATCAGTCGTGTCAAATCCCGTGTCGTGCCAACGGAGTCTTCGCAGAAACGTTAATATTATAAGAAAATGTTTTGCTTCGAAATTTAACACGATGCGTACGAGCAAGTTACCTAACTAATAATTAGGATGGCTTGAAAGCGAAAACACGACGGAATAGGTTCGTCGTGGAGACTCGATAAAGATATTATGTAATCGCGTCAGGACCGACTGTTACGTCGTTACGAAAATCAGTATTAACGTCGTGCAACTTACCGTTGCTCACGACCCTCACGACTGTCGCGATAATCTCTGTAGCTGATGTGCTCTCGGGGCCGGGGCTCGTTTTTACGTAGATAAAATGGCGGAGAGACGGATTCAGTTTAAGTTAGTATCCATCCATTATGCATCAGGTGCGTTCAAAAACAATAAACAGTCTGTTATGGTCTGTTAGTCGTGTGATACTTTTGAGAGAAAACTCGATAAAAAAAGATGCGAAAAAATCCAATATTGTAATACGTTATCGTCTAATTAAAGATATGCGAATTGAATATTATTTATAATCTATATTGTAGTTATTAAAGAGGAAAAAAAAGAAAAATAAGAAACAACTATACAAGCAAAAATAAGAAATATCAAACTTTTTATTAATTATAAAAAAGACTTTTGAGGTGAATTAAACTTACAAATAAGACTTGATAGATATTATAGTATCTTTTATATCAGAGAAAAGCATCAGTCACAATCAGTCATCGGTTTTTTTTCGTAGGACTGTTCAAAATCACTACACTTATTGTAGATCTGGCCTTACTCCTCTCCATTACTCCTGGGCTGCGTTCGGAAACGTCACCCGAGTGCTCTCGAGTATCATTCTATCTTTATTTCACATAGAACGAACAACAAGGATAGAATGATACCCGAGAACACTCGGGTGACGTTTCTGAACGCAGCCCTGCTGACATATTATGCTCGGTCTACAATGTCAGCAAGAGTAATGGAGTAGGAGTAAGAAGTAAGAAATATGAAATGAGATTTGCCCATTTCGTTTACTCCCGGTTTTTAATTGGTTAATTGTTACTCTTACTCCTTACTCCATTACTCCTGCTGACATTGTAGACCGAGCATTTTAGACTTTGCATTAAGTATAAGCCCGGATCTATAGTGTAGTAAGCCTTATGCCATAAGAAATTGACCAATTATAATCGAATATGAGAAAAATAATCGAATATAATTGGTTAATTTCTTATGGCAAAAGGCTTACTACACTTATTGTAGATCCGGGCTAAGGCCAGATTATGAATACGGGCATAAGTATGTGCTAAAATTATAAAATTACATATACATGGCGACACTATTGGGTATTTGGGTGTGTTGGGTGTCGGGCGACAAGCGACAAGTCCGATACAGTTTTGCATTTTGCGACGGAGTAATGTGTGATCAATGCTGTAAAATGCGACGAGTTGCCTGATATTTCTCTTCCGACAAAGTGCATTTGGGTGCGTCGTGGAATGTCGTCTCGATCCCGGGATCGCATTTCATAAAGCCGGCCGAGATCCCGGCACTTCCTTGCACTTCCTCCGGAGTTCCTCGTCGTTGCACAGTGCATTACGTATCGTCCGTGTCGCTCGCTAATGCTCGCTCGTGGCGAGTGGTGGCGAGTGGGCGAGCATTACGAGCAGGCGCATCCGGGGACGACAATATCCGTGAACTTTTCGAGCACACGGTATAACGAGACTTTCGGAGGCGCGTTTGCTATTCTCACGCGACAAGGTATTAGCGGGCAGAGCGATCGAACGAGAGAGAAAAGTGCTCGAGGACGCCGCGCGGCGCTTTCCGCTTTCCGAGAATTCGGAATTCGGAGTTCGCTTCCGACTCTTCCGAGTGGCGTCAAAAGAATCGGAATCAGGATTATGGTTCTCACTGCAGTAGGTTAAGGCACAACTGGTTCGGAATCCTGAACTTGCACGACGTCAAATGAAAATGAGCGGAGAGATGTTCGAAGGGAAAGACTATCCGACTCAATGGGCGCTCAATCCTTCCACTTATCAAAACATGAGTAACGATCAAGGTAGATTTTGAATCTACGGTTTATAGCGAATATATCCGCGGTGAAGTCCGTGATTTCACTGTTGCAAAACGACGATATATGAAGATATTCAGATAGCGCAGCATAAATAATAGTTAAACAGTAGTTTGGTAGTATAAACAATAGTTTGGTAGATAAATATTCTAATAGTTGACATCAGCACTTAGTTTATTTTTCTTTTTCTCTAAAATGTAAAAAAAAAGAAGTGTTTTGTTAATCTATGTGTTTGTACTATGGACTTATCAATAAGTAACTTTGTATATGATATAGCTTGATGTTAATTTATACTAACAGAGAGTAGTACAAGTAACCAAGATTATTACTGGTAACATATGAATTTTATTGTTTGTTTCACTACAGTTGATTGGGCAGCTCTAGCACAGCAGTGGATAAAGATGAAGGAGACTGTTGTACCACCAGCACCACCGCCACCCAGCATAAATCCTGTATGTTCTGCAAATGATGGTAGTGGTGAGGCACCAATGGACATGGATACCAAGGATGACGATGTGCCTCCTGCACCACCTGCACCAACCATCAGTGGTTCTGGTAGGGCTAGAACACATGTGATTTTAACAGTTTTTTCAATTAACATGAATAAACAATTGTGAAACTGCCAACAAGAGAAAGTTTCTTATTGCAATGTAATTGATGAAAATAGAAGCCTGGACTCAGTGGAATCAGTGGGGTCACTGGAACACCTCGACATCTGGAACTGCGAATTGGGAATGGAGTGGCGTACCACCCCCAGGTGTTACTGTAGATCCCGATGGTAAACCAATCGGACTTCCAGCTGTACCAGTTATACCACCTGCGCCAACGATATCGACTACCACTGACTTTAACACACCTCCACCAGCACCGTCGCTGTACTCGTATAATTCGGTGCAACCTGGACCACCGTATAATCAGGTAAAGAAATGAAAGAAAGTGGATTCTTTGTGATTCAGAATGTCATAAAATAGTTTAGGCTTAGAAAAGACATCAAAGAGTTTTCAATTCTTCTCTGGGTTAGGTACAATCTAATACGTTTCTGGTTTAAGTATCTTATTATCTCAATGAGTCAGTTGATTAGTTTTATATAAAGCTACGCAATATTCTAAGTATCTCTTTAAATGTGTGGTTACTTCAGGTAGACAGGGTTTTGAGAAGTAACGTATTACTTGTAGCACCGTTACCATTACTTATTTTTAGTAACGATTGTTACTTTTTTCTATCTGTAACAGTAACGGTAACGTCGTTACATTTTTACAGTAACGGTAACAAATTTAAGCATTACTTTTATTGTTACTTTAGTTATATCTTTATTTAATAGATCGCGCGCTTTAGATAAAATAAGAAAGGCATATTCAGACATTTATAGAAAAATAAAAAGCAAAAAGGCAGAAACTAATTAGAACTTGCATTAGTAATATAATGCTGTACAACAGAAAGTTATTATTAGCTACTACTTATTATTAGCACAAATTCTGATTGTCTTTCTGTTTTTCTGTTTTTTATTTATATTTGTCAAGGTCTGTATGTGTCCCAAAGTCTGATGTTTATGACGCTTTTTAATTTTTTACATGTTAGATTGCATACGAGTATTAAAAGACTTTTATTATTAGATTGGTGTGATATTAATGTGATATTAATGATTATACGTGCAATTAGAAAAGTGTATATCTATATTAATATTAATATATTAATATCTATAATAAATAAATATATATATATATATAATTTAAAAAATCCTTCTATTCTTTGTGGTTGCATTTTAGAGTTAGTTAGACTCGATCTGTAATGTATAGATTTTCAGTACTAGCAATAAATATTAATTTTAATAAAGACAATAAAGTAACGAAAAAGTAACGAGTCGTTACTTTTTCAGTAACGAGTAACGGTAACGCGTTACTTTTATGAAGTAACGTTCCCAATTCTGTTAATAGGTTACTAACTATTGGTCTGGTGAGCCACCTAACACAGTATCGCCACAGCCGCTTCCTTTCATGAAGGGCATTAGGCATGCTAATAGAGGACCTCATATGAGAGTGATGGATTCTGTTCGGTGTCGAGATGACAGAGAAAAAACCCCAGAGGAGGATACTACTACAACTATAGGTAAAAATAATAAAAATACAACCTAAAATCAATCTTATTTCATTAGCTTACAATTATTGAAGCTGATTCAGCTGACTTAGCAATTATGATAATTTCATGCGAGCCATTATTTACATATTGTTGTTAATTAATTCACTTTGCGTAGACGCCGCAAAACGGAGACAGTTACCGGCGTGGATTCGAGAAGGATTAGAAAAAATGGAGAAGGAAAAGCAAAAGGCCATGGAGAGGGAGAGGCTAGAGATGTTGAGGAAGCAAGAGTTAGAGGCTCGCAAGCAAGCAGAGGACGAGGCGCGCGCGGTGCTCAATCCCGGCAAGAGTAAATTTGTAAGTATTAATTGTGAATTGCATTATCTAAGTGGCAGGTTTGACTTTGCGGATCTCTCATGAAATTGTCATTTGTTTTATATACAGGATTCGGATTCGGAAAAGGAAACCGAGCAGGATTTCGACGCGGGTAACGCACGTGGGCAGCAGTCTGTGGAAAGGAATTACGATCGCACCCCGGATATTATCGTTCGGCCGCGAAAATCGCGATTCAGGGACGCTGATTCGCCAGAATCTCATACAGGCCTTGATGAGAGCCCGACTGCTGCGGTTAGTTCGATCCCGATCGTGCAAAAGCGATCGCGAGAGGAAATTTTAGAGGATGTGGTAAGTAGAAGAAATTATTGTTAAAATAATATTGATAGATTCTAAATATAAATTGAAAGATTTGAATTAATTTAACAACAGTTTAATAAATTGCAATAAATATTTATTTAATTATACCATACTGCATAAACTGCATCATATCCTTCGTTTACGCAGATGTTGAAAGTAAGGAGATCGTTGACAGAAATACTTCTGGAAGTGACGAATGAAGAGATTGGCGCGGTATGCAGAGAGGTTTGGAGCCGCGCACGTGCCAAAGGTACCCCAGATACACACGATAGAACTAACCAATTGCATTTCCGTGCTTTTGCCCGTCGGGTCACAGAATCCGATTCAGCGAATCTATTTGCCGCACCATGCTGCGACGAAGCTGTGCGATTGTGTAATACAAAGTTGAAAGCATTAAACAGAGATACCTTAAGATGTAGACTCAATTATTCGGCAATTTCAGGTCATCCTGTATTTTGCGTTTTTTTTCAGGCATTTGCGTGTAGCATAAGACATCTCGTTTTTAACCACATAATCGTGATTACATGTCACAGATTTTAGAAACATTTTTATGCACTGGCATTTTTATGATATATATCATCTCTCTCGCGATATATCTACGATAAAATTCTATAAAATATTCTTTGTATTATAATGTAAACATACAATATTGCAATGATATAATCAGGACTTATTTTAATAAGGTAACCTAGATATTAATAATAGCTAATAATATTCATTATATAATTAATGAAAGATATACGTGTTATATCCATCTTACATTATGGCCATATTTTACCGCTCGATTTTTATACATTTAAAAACCCTTAATTGTGATCTGATTCTTTATAAGTATCTCTAACAACTTCGTTTTTTTTTTTCGGGCATTGCGGGCTTCCAAGTTCTAAGTTCCGTTGAAAGTCATAACCCAGCGAGAAACGATAATGAATTCGACATCAATTCGACGTCGAATCGACATTGAAATGATGATTTCGATGTCGAATCGATGTCGATTCGATGTACTATTTCTCACTGAGAAGCCGCATAGCAAATCGCGCGATGCCAATTAATTTTTTCCTTAAGACATTAGAGTATTATAGTTCGACTTGTAAGTGTGAAATAATGCTATAAAGATTTCTTAAGGTACATGAGAGGAAGCGAAGGGACGAGGGGCTAATTCGCCCCCCTCCCCACCCCTATGCGCGAATGGACCGATTAGAGGCCATTTAATATTGTTGGGGGCGTTATCCGTGCGGTAGCGCATTTTTAGGCGATTGGTTACTAAATGCGTGTGTATTGTAAGTCCCTGCAGGAGAGACCCCCGTCGCATCCCTCAACATGGCCCCTCTTGCTCAGATCACTCGCGAAGGACTCGGTGAGTACGCTTTAACGATTTATTGTAACGCACGGCGATATCCATAGGGAACGGCCGTGAACTCGATGCAGTGACTCGTTGAGAAAAATAAGAGAAAGAAAGGAAAAGGAAAAAAGGAAAAAAAGAGATCACTGCGTGAGATCACGCAAAAGTTGAAGTTCTATTTGATATTAACTCGGCCGTTCTCTCATTGAAATTACTTGTCGCCGCAACCAACAGGAGGTGTCGCTCTTGTCTCTCTCTCTCTCTCTCTCTCTCTCTCTCTCCCCCCCTCTCTCTCCCCCCTCTCTCTCTCTCTCTCTCTCTTCCCCTTTTTTCTTTCATTCTTTCTCAGGAATGTTTCTTAACGAAAGTAACGACTGCATATATCTTTTTTCCTTTTTTTTCCGTCACTCCGACGCCGAAAGACAAACGCGTCGCGACGCTACGCGTGCGTAACGGATGTAACTCTTAGATCTGTCTGTCGTAGGTCTGAGCATCTATAACGACAGTAACAGCGAATCCGAGGAGGAACAGAGCGAGCACACACAGGTACAGAACGACGACAGCGACGAGGAATTGAAGGTAGGAATTGTTGAGATTGCTTTGAACAAATCGCGTTCATGATCCCAGTGTAATTATTTTCCTTGATGAAAAAAATGTTTACAATATTAAAAATTGTTTTACATTTTATATTTATAAAGATTTCCAAAAAAATACTTTATTTAATTTATATAAAAATTTCTGAAAAAATAGATTAACACGTTCGGCGCGGCGGGAGTCGCTGGAGGGCTGACATTAATCTTTCCGTTTAGCCGGGGGTCAGTTCCTAGTGATTGACATTGTACTTATTTGACCGACATGGCTTTCTGGGGATAAACAGTATCAAATTTTTATAAAATAAATTTGGTAATTCATATAATATAAAAAAATATGTTTACATTTTTTAAATGTAGTTTATTGAAATATTCTAAACGTAGATGCTCTCAAATTGTGTTTTTATTCTTTCGTAATTATGCCTACAACTGATCGTTCTTTGGCCATATCGCCTTTTACCGTTCCCAATCTTTTGTTTATACTTTCGATGCATTGGTTGCACCCCTCCTTCCCATGGCCTAAATAGAGAGTGGAACAAAAGTGTAACCGCGTTGAGCGCGTTATCTTCTGTTTATATATTATATATCCAGGCATTCGCTGAGCGCTTTCCGCTAGCTGAACGGAAAGCATACCAAAATCGGCTCCGCGCCAAACGTGTTAAATTTAATAAATTTTCTGTGAAAGTTACAAAATAAAAAATTTCAGAAATCTTAGAGAATATTTAGAAATTCACATATCTAATAAAAAATCTAGAAACAAATAAATCTTGTTCTTCGCTTCTTTTTTCTCTTTCTCTTCTCCTTTTTGCCTATCTTCAATCTTACATGATTATAAAATTCCATTTTATTTTACGAGTGATTTTATAGGAAACGCTGAGACGGCGGCAGCAGGCGTTCCGCAAGACGGAGGAGGAGATTGAGGCGCGACTGGCTGAAGAGGAGGAAGAGGAGGAACAGCGCAGCGAGGAGCAGTATAGTAATAAGCAACAGGAAAATCATACCGGTAATACTAGCTGCCGGGACTCAGGTATGTTTCGACTGACAACCCAATCGTATGTGGCCGCTGGGACATTAAGTGTAACTTCCTGACGTCATACTTTAGTTGATGAAAAAGAAACGGTAGATAATCAAAGAGAAGCGTCCGAAACTTTGTCGAGCGGCGATCAAAGTCCAGCGGTGGCGCCGCAGAATGCGCCGGCGGCCGACGGCCAGAAGGCGGTCAAGACGGGCAGCTCCGTATCGGGATCCGCCGACTCTGAATCGAGCAGCAGCGAGTCCACGAGCAGCTTGTCCGAATCGAGTCGCGAGTCTAAGAAGCATGAGAAACCGCGAAATACGGGCAAACGGCAGTCACAGCAACGCGATCAACAACAGCAGCAGCGCGAGCATTACAATCGACGGCGAAAGTCCAAGAGCAGAAGCAAGTCGCGGAGCGGCAGACGATCCAGATCGTCACGCTCGTCCGAACGTGGCTATAAGCGGCAGTCCCGCTCGAGGTCGGCAAAATCGCGCAAGGATTACCGCTCACGATCCTCGCGATCCTCCAGTGATCACAGATCCGGGAGGAAGCGTCGCTCGCAGTCACCGCGCGACCGCAAACGTGCGAGATCGCGCTCCCGTAGCAGCTATCGACGCTCCAGATCAACGTCCGCCGATAGGAAATGGTCCTCGCGATCGCATTCTCGCAGGTGGAAATCCCGCTCGCGTTCCAGAGAGAGGCGACGAAGTAGCCGATCGCGCAGCAAATCATCACGAGGAACAAAACGCGGGAGATCACGCTCGAGATCGCGCAGCCGTTCAAGGGATCGTCGACGATCGAGGTCCTATGTTTCTGGGAGGAGCCAACGACGGTCCAGATCGCGGGACCGAAGCAGAAAGTCACGATCCAAATCGAGCTATCGCGATGGTAAGAAGTCGTCACATCGATACAGGAATTGAGGTCAGGACCTGCTCCTAGCCCAAGGTTGTATATTCATTCTGATCGTAGCTTTAACAGAAAAAATACAGGATAAAACAGTGATATTGTTCTTAACAAGTTTGCCGCTTGTTCAAACTAACAAGAAATCTTAGATTCTTTTTCTTTTTTTTTTGTTTGTTTGTGCGAATCAGCTTTCGATTTATTGCAGCGCGATTGTACGTGTTACGTGTAAATGATGCAAAAATCTGTAGTATTTTTTCTTTTTATCAATTCTCTTCTCTATTCGCGAATATTATTTTCATGTAACAGAATACGCATGTAAGATAACTACAAATTAATTGAACATTTCTATATTTTCTTCTCTGTATAGTTTTATATTAATTAAAGTTTATGTTGGAAAAGTTGATCTATGTATAAATATAATTTATTATTACACAATAAAAAAAACAGTGAAATTTTTGTTCAATCTTTTGAGTGTCGAGTAATGACAATTTATATGCAATAAAGATATTTAATCACTTCATATAAATTTTTTGTAGATATGTTATTGTAAAGATTTATTATTAGATTTAGTTGTAAGAAATGAAAAATGAATTAAAGGAAGTCGAAATTTATCAAGATGTTCAAGATTAGCAAGTTATAATTTTGCATTCCTATCCACCAAGTATCTTCAGAATAATTTTTCTTTTTTCAAGACATTTTTTATTATTAATATAATATAAAATTTATAAATTGTTTAATTATCTAATTTATGTTTTTAAAATTTAAGATTTTTGTTCTAAAATTACAATTGCATAGCTTCAAGTAATTATTAAAATTAGTCCATGAATTTTTATCCATCATGTTATTCATATTTTACATTATATATGCAGTGCAATGTAAAAATGTTATTAAACTATTATTTCATTTTAGTTGAATGAGATACTGACTTTTAAAATAATTAGAGTATCTTGAAATCTTGAGATGACATAAATGAAACCTAATTCAAATGGGTCATCTTTTCATCTAAACATTCAAAAAAGAATATAAATTCTATTCACAAAATGTTATTACTGAATGATCGATTTGTTCTTGCCGTAAAAGACAATTATTTCATGCGGAAATGTAGCAATTTAAAGAGAGTATGATTTTAATTCTCCAACTATCTTTTTAGGTATCGGAATTATAAGATATAGCTCTGACAATTTGTTAGAAACGTGTGTTTGATATACAAATGTGATATGGAAATTATTGTTGTATTAATAAATAAATATTGTCAATGACATTAAGATTCTTATTTACAAGAAGTAAACAATAAATTTTTGGGATAATTTTGTACGAAAGAGGAAAATATTTCTACAATGTAGTTTACTTAACACATTGACAAGTAAAAATTTTAATAAAAACTTTGCAATACTATTTTTCTCTATATAAAATTATTTTAAACAAGATATACGCAAATATTTAAAAAATTTTTTCTATAAAATTATATATTCCGTCTAATGTTAATTAAATACACGTATAAATAAAAGCTGCAATTATACAATTAAATTTAGATGAACACTTAAATAATTAATGATTTATATCTGCAATTATATGAGTGGAACAGTAAATGTTTGAATTTTGAATGAAAAAAGATTGTTTTTGTGTGGACTTAGAGAGTATTGTTCGGCCGAAGTAACTAATCAGTTATTATGTAGATTGAATGTGCGTCAGGATTTCGATATGCGAGTCCTAGAAATTTTGTTTTGTTTCAGCATCTTCCACTGGCTTCCGCTGGGCTTCAACGTTACACTATAATTCAGTACGTCAACATATACAGCATTGTGATACAATTACAATGTTTATAATATGCATCACACGTTCAATCTCTTCTCTCAGATAGTGTATAAAAAATCGTAACATTACATAATAAATAGTAATACTTATGGCTACGTATTATAAATTCATCTAATATTATTCACTTTAATGTACAAAAATCTGTTTTCTTTTCTAAACGAAAAGGATCGTAATCAAAATTTATACGATTACGAAAAAGATGAACGTGAAATAAAGTTGATGCAAAATTAGTTAAAGTGGTTCACGTGTTTTCCATATTAATCCCATGTGCATGAGAATCAGAAAGGTTGTTAGAGATTTGATCAAAGTATTAATTATATATATTTAAAATGTATAAAATTACGATTAATCCAAACCATTTGCGGAGATCATAAATAATATTTGAGAACTTGGATTTTACCCTTTACGGTATGGAATTCATTCTTTCAATCAGATGATTGTACACAAGATCTCGTATGTGCAAACCGTATACGAAATCAAAGTGATTCAATCTCTTTAGCGTCACCATATGATCCTCCAAAATATTCGGCAATTTTCCATTCAATATCTTAACGTCCTAAAATAAATAATATGTAACAATAAAAAAAAAGAGATTTTGTAACCTGACATTTTACATGAAACTATAAAGGTGACAAAATCTTTCTTTACGCTGTATACAGCAAAATAGTAATTTAATTACATCTGGAGCGGCTAAGACGTCGTTCAAACCATGATACAAAATCACCGGTGCCGTAATCTTTTGTATGGGATACTCTGGCGGTACAAATCGCTTGTAAATTATGAGATTTCTCAGCATCCCGTAATCGTAAGGCCGAAAATGTCCTGCAAGATAAGTGATTCGGTTATAAAAAATCATAGTTAAGACGCAAAACCTTTGATTTTGTCACAGCAAAAAATATTTTATATCTATCTATATTAAAATGATCTTTGATAAAATTGGTTAAATTTATAAGATTTAAGTATTAATTTAACATGTTCATAATGTGTTGATTATATTATTTGACTATCGTGTGTTACATTTATTAACTTTTTTAGTATTAAAAAAATAACACAATTTACAGACATAAGTAAACAAATAATATAAATATAATAGTTTAAAAGCTAAATTCTAAATATACATATAATATACATATAAATAAATGTATGTGTATTAATTTAAATATCCTACTAAACATCAATTAAAAAATATTTATATAGATAATTTCACTGAAAGAAACATGTTACCACAATTTGCTTTTAAATTTTATATTATATTACATATTTTATATATTATAATAATTTTTTATATGAATATTTGTGTTACTTTCTAACATATTCATTTGTGTTAAATTAATACAAAATCTTTCACTATGTACAGCTCTTGTAAAGCTCGTAATTAACAAAAAAATCAAACTGAGAAACCAATACCTGGATTCTGAATACCCATCGCGTAATGAACCAATTGTTTGTACGAGCACCCCGCCGGCGCAAATTGCAGATAATCCGCCAAGTGCATCTGAAAAAATATAACATTACCTCACGTAAATGAATCGGAGTCACGTTTAGTTTGGAACCGATTTCGTATAACTCGTACGACGATAGCGTAAAGACTCTTACGTAATCTGTCTCATTGGTGCTGAAGCCTCCAACCATGGACACGATCAACGCGCAAAAGGGTTGAGTGAAAATTTCTTCATGACAAAGGTTACGCGTTATGAATTTTTCTAGTTCCGAATTTGCTAATACTTCAAAATATCCGGAGAACTTGTAAAATACCTGCCAAATTAAGCGGATAATTAGCACGAAGTACAAGAATGCCTTACAAGAAGCATTCGTTTTTTTAAATCTAATTCTATTTCTTCTTTAACCTTCTTTAATGTAATTATTATTTACAACATATAATGAAAATATTTCTTGTCGCAAATCTTTCTTAGCGAAAGGGTATTTCTAATTTTTATACATAAATATATGTAAAAATTTTTACTTATGTGAAATATAATTTTGCTTGTAGAGAAAAAATATCAAATAATATAATTGTGTTCTGTTTACCTATAAAATAATACAATACACTTTAGAAAAGTGGCTTCTGCCAGTTATTTCTTGATATCTAAGGAGAATATCTTAACAATTTATAGTCGTCCGATTCCTACCTTAAAAATGTTCGCGAAGAAACTCAGAGGTCTCAGCAGTCCGCCAATATGTCCGGTGAAAGCCACGGGGGCTAAAGCAGACATAAGCTTGATTTTTTTGTTGTATTCTGGTTTAAGAGATGTAAGAACCCAAAATTGCGTTGTTCCTTGAGAGAAGCCTATGTAGAACAGCTGCTGTTGGCCGGTTTGAGCCAATATGTAGTCTATCATAGCGGGTAAATCGTGCGTACCCAGCTCGTGCCAGCTAAGAAGAATATTCAGAGAAAACTACCATTAATATTTGTGTGTACAAAATAATATACACACACATATAATCTATAATTAATATTTTGTTATAATGTGTATAAATAGATGTCATTGTAAAATTATAATTGATAATTAAATAATATTCAATTATCGTTAAGATTGTTCGAATTGAATACGGTTGAAGACTCATATATTCTAATCGTATTTCCCACATTCTTCGCATTAATCTTGAATGAAAGAGATCAAAATCGCACACATGTCGAATTTCAACGTCGAGTTTCTCATGGATACCTAAAGTCCCAGAATTGAGCGCTTTGTATGGAAAGGGTCGTGTGGTTCTTCGAGTTCGTGGTCCCACGGTTATTGCCAAGCCACACGTCATAACCCTCATCAGCCAGGAGATAAGCTAACGACGACATTAAGGGCAATTCTTTAATCAATATTCGTATTAAAATGTATATATATGTAAAACTAAAGAAATTAGAACAAAATTATGATGTGATACCGATTGATCGATTCCGACCAGTTATCAGCCAATCCATCGAACATCCCAATAATCCGTGCATGATTAACACTACTCGATGATTCTCAACAGGTTTATTCGAATAATTAGGTATTCGATGAACGGCCAATATATAACCGTCATCAGTTGTTACATGATGAAGCTCAAAAGGGTAGCCGCTCTGTCTTACTCTATCTTCCTAAAAGTAATAGTAAATAAATCGTTAAAATATAATTTATGATTAAAGATTAATTGTAATTATACTTTAAGTATAACTATACTTGACAATGTATTATGCCTGTGGATGATTGTTAAATTAATAGCAAAATGTTTATTCTTTGTTCTATCTATATAATTGCAGATCATGATTTTTATAAAATAAGTATAAGAGAGCTTTGGCTTTTTTTGAAAAAGTGACAACTTTTAATGTTATCATTCAAGCAATATTTATAATTTAGTAGGTGTTCCAATATTAACATACTGTAAGAGCAACATTATCTCTTTAAAAAAGATTAAGCGCTTGTGCGCTCATTTAATAATAATTAATAATACTTAAACGATAACGATATATTTGATAGGTAATTAAAAATTTTTAATTATACTTTAATATACTATGTAAAAAACTAATTAAAAGTTTTTGATATATTAGTGATTAAACTTATTAATTTGTAATTAATAAAGTAATAAAAGTTCTGAAATTTTTATGAGTTCTATCTGTTAAATTACTGTTTTTATTTATTTATGATACATTTGTGATGTTTAAGTCGAGATAAATTGCCATGGCTAAAGTGATTTAATTAAACATATTTTATATTTTTCTAGAAAAAAGATTTGTATTTCACTTACGACCAGTAGATTAGGATCGGTACGCGGAGGGAACAGCCCGCGTGTACGAAATAAGCCGTTTATTTGAATGATGAATCCATAACATAGCAGTGAGACAAAACACCGGTGCGCAATCATCTCAATAGGAAGTCACTTTTTACGGAGCAATATGCTCGTATTACAATACGTTTACCATATGTAGATTCCCTCGTTTTATCTTGTGGATTTCAATGAAGATATCACTATACACTAATTTATTATAACACTATTCCAATTATACTGACATTTAAACAAAATTTTTCGCATAACCGCGATTAAATAATTCATGAACTTTTACTTTTGTAAAGTAAAATGTAAATATATGTAAAAGACAATAAATACTAAATCATATATTTGAGAAATGGAAAATGAGATGCGACGAGGTGCGATGTGACGAGGAAGCGTGGGCGTTCTTTTAAACATTCGGAAGACTCTCGGTTGCGCGCCTTTATTCATATCCTGCGTTTCCCACCCCTCTCATCCTTCCGAGGAGGTGATTATCAGTTTCGGATTGTGACAATGAGATAGGCAAAAGTTTCAGAACTACTTCCCATGCACGAATCCGAATCCTCTTCCGTAAATCACAACCCCGCCACAGCCTCATCTTGCAATACGTTATAGTCGTTATCCGCTTTTTTTTTGCTCACGTATGTCGAGGCCGCGATTGTTTTTATTAACGACACGAATCCCTGAAAGACGGGGAACGACGATACGGCAGAACGAAGAGACAACCGGGGCAAAAAAGGGGACGGGCGCGAACACGTGGACGATTACCACCGAGAATCCTTAACGGTGACGTCAGCTGCCAGTTGGTTGATAATGTTAAAATTCTACGATAGTCGTGAAAAAATGCGCGCTGCGATAACTAACTACGTCAGAAATATTTGGGTGCTCACGTGCGCTGTCGCGTAATAGACTTATTTTTTTATAATTACTTTAAAATACTGTTATTTATGCGGAATAACCAAAAAAATCAAATTATGTAATTTTAATTAATAAAATGACGATAATTTTAGAATCGCAAAATTATTTATCATATATTTATATCTTTCGTACAAGATGACTTCCTGACATTCCGATATTTTTTGTTGTTAAAAATAAATGGGATATTCAAGGTAGTCAAGTTAGGCAAGACCCTATGTATATAAAATATAATCGATTGAATTCCTTCTCGAGATATATGTGCTTATCTGTAAGAAGACTTTTACGAGATATGTACGAAATTTATACCCAATTCGAGATCTAGAGTACCCCAGGTCAACTGATATTTTGTTACAATGTAAAATATTGTAGCGCAAATTTTTTATTCTACAATGCATGAAAGTAATGGACTGGAAAAAAAGGAAGAAACAAAAGACGTAAGGTATTATGTGATTGAATATTGAATGTTGTGAATTATGTAATCAATTAAGATATTATACATAATTATCTGATATTTAACAAAATTGACAGCTTTGTAATCGAAGTGCTTGCATCTAATGTGTGTGTGTGTGTGTGTGTGTGTATATATATACACACACACATATATGGGGCGTTCTCTGTCAAAAAGGCCACCCCCTTCCCTTGGCCACTTCAATTTTTGAGATAAAATGCTGTAAAAGGGCTTCAAATTTTCCTTGAAGTGTCTATTTTTCAATGCCGTATGGCGTTTTTGAAAATTCAAAATGGCGGACTCAGAATCACGATTAGAATGGAAAAAGCCATTAAAAATGATAATGGGTGCTTTCCATTTAGTAACACAAGTCGATACAAGTATCGCTCTATCTTTGTTACTCATTGAACACAAAAAAAGATAGAATGATGCTTGTGTCGACTTATGTTACTAAATGGAAAGCACCCAATATTAGGCAACAAATTTTAAATTTTGTCGATTACACGAGTGTGAATAGTCATTTTCGATGTATTTTTGCCTGCTGAACATGAATCCGTTGTCCAAATTCGGCTAGAACGTCACAATTTTGAAAAAAAATGGCATCAAAGTTGTAAAAACGGCATTTTTGATGGTTTTCGTGACGTTGTAGCACGACAGCAAATTTTTTTCCTTAATTTTATTAATGCTATGCGAAAGTGCCAACTTAAAAATGCCTTATGCTTCGTTTTGGTACGATTATTCGTTTCTGAAACAATAACTTACTTCCGTAGTAATACGTCACCTCGCGGCCTCACTGCACATAAACTTGGCCCGAAATATGTCTTTCAATGACAATTAGGCGAAGCGATACGTGTTGACAGTCCTGAGCTGAGTGGGAGAAGAGGTTCCCTCGTCCGAGTGCCTACACTCTACAGTGTAATATTTAACTTTAGTTCTGTAATTCTAGCTATATCTCAGAAACGAATAATCGTACCAAAACGAAGCATAAGGCATTTTAAAGCTAAAAGTTGGCACTTTCGCATGGCATTTATGAAATTAAGGAAAAAAATTTGCTGCCGTGCTACGTCACGAAAACCATAAAAAATGCCCTTTTTACAACTTTGATGCCATTTTTCTCAAAGATGTGCTAGCCGAATTTGGACAACGGATTTATGCTCAGCAGGCAAAAATACATCGAAAATGACTATTCACACTCATATAATCGATAAAATTTAAAATTTGTTGCCTAATATTATCGTGTTTATATATATATATACATAGGACTTCATCGTTTCAATATTATCGTAAAGAATTCTCTGATAATTTTAATAATTTTCCGCGATTCTTTTCAAATCTCGTAAAAAGGTGAAGTTACAAAACTAAAAAAGAGGTAGGGAAAACGACAACGTAACATCAAGAGAGAGTGTATAAATAAAAAATATATCACGTTGAAATTATACGACATATCAACGACGCGCTTGTATGATTAATTGTCACAGTTCTTTCTTTTTTAAGTTTCTTCATCTAAACATGCTTTACATCATCTAAACATGATTAACAGCATGATTGTGTTCGCATAAACGGCAACAATTCATCAAAGACAACGATTTCACAATTAGCTACACGACATGTCTGTGTACACATACACGTCCACTTCAAATCATCCAGCTTGCAAAACTGAGTGTCAACATATTATTTAAATACAATTTTTATGCAGATATTACTGTTATATTATTTTATTTCGTTTTGCGTACGATGTCTGTTTTTTTTTTGCATGAATAGGAAATTTGTGCTTTTAAAGTAATAAAGAATAAAGAATAAAGAACCAAACCACAATTTGAATACACGTTTTTCAATAGCTTGCAAAAATCCGTCTGAGTTTTCAGGATAGCATTTTTCCTTAAATAGTCACGAGAGATAGCGTAAATTAAATCTAGTTCAAGGTCCACACTATTGAAGTACTGAAACAATCAGTTTCAAAGAAATTCACAAAATGGCCAGTTTTAGCAGGACGCGAATTTTGAATTAATTTTACTTTGTATCATTTCTTGGAACTTTTTGTTGTAATATGTTCTCTTAATAATTTTTACATTTTATGAAGCTGTCAAAAGATATCTGACTCATTCACACGCTCACTTACTCTCACTCTCTCTTTCTCCCCTTTAACCATTTTGAAAAAAGATAAGATAAAGAAACTAAATACAGATATCTTAAAGTACAAATCGACATGAAATAGTATAGTTGTAAAAAAAATATACAGAACGTATTATACATTATACATACACATACAAATATCTGTTTAAAAAACACTAAATTTGACGAGCTTGACGCGATAATAATTTTATATATGTTACGTAATTTTATAGCGCACAAGATATATATCTGTATAATAATGATTAAATAGACATTTATTTACGAAAGTTAAAGTTTCCTTTAATTTAAATAATTTGCTTAAAATAAGATAAAAAAATATGATAAATAACTTCATTGTTTAATCTGTATAGTTCTAATCTTGTATAAAACATGTACATGAACAAATAAGGAAATGTTTTAATTTGAAAATGTTAAATGACACTAAATTTACAAGTGATGTGAGCAATTAAAAGATGTTTTTGATGTGTGTACGCGCGTGTCCTTTCTACTGTGTACTCCAGCTAATCCGTGCGTTACACGTTTAATAAGTTTTGAACTTTTTAGATTTCACGAGGAGAATTACTATGTGTCATAATCCTCATCGATATTAGCAGTGCGAGCAAAATTTGACGTCGGCTGATCGCTCACACTCGGGTTAAGCTCTGTATAAAAATTTGGTCGACTAATCTGGAAGGCCGTGGGTATAGACGTGTGGAATTCCGGAACCTGCAAATGTCCTGTCACTGTCATCGCGGCCTTTTGATTTGTGAGGTTCAAATTCGAAACCACACTTGATCCGTTGTCTCTTGTACTACTGTTATTTGCATTTGTTTCAGTGCTGACTGGCAGTCCCAAGTGTTTTTGATACCTAAAGAAATATGAATTACGATTATTCACAAGTTTCTCATAGCAATAAAGAAACTCATCGAGACTCACTCTAATGGATCGGGATGCGTCGTTGTTGAACATGAAGTAACTGTGCTTGGTGCATTAGTTTGCAATGGAGCAGGAGTTTCCGGTGACATAGATATCTCGTCGTCGGGTCCCGACACATCAGGTAGAGATTTCACTAGATCCTTTAGAAAATCAAATCGGCTCTCTGACAGGATACATTGTTTCCTGCAAATATATAAGCTACATGTGACTATGCATAGAGATTTGTTTACTTTATTAGTAGATATTCATTAAACACTCTCCACTGTCTCACTATATATGAGACACAGAGGCAACAAAAGAAATGTTTATTATACCTATGAACTGTAAGAATAATCAGTTATCACTTAGAAAAGATGCAGCATCAAGCATTTGCAATAATAAGAATAAATAGCCAAAATAACTCTGATCTAAATGATGATATTGGTATTTACTTACATATGAGATGGACTTAGAGTCTTGGCATTTTTGGCACTCGTAATTTGCATGGTTTTAGTTAACAAAGAGTGTACGAACAGTTCTAGGGTCCTAGGTAAGCTTTGTTAAGAAATAATCCGACAAACATGATAAAGTAAATATATTTTCCAAGTATTTTTATCAAATCTATGTAAATTTGAAATCGTGCAAGTAAGCGAGAGAACGAGAGAGAGAGAGAGAGAGAGAGAGAGAGAGAGAGAAATTAATTGCTACTTATTTGGCAGAAAATGTGACGTGTCGAGTACTTCCAATGACACATGTGGGTATAATATAGGCCTGTTCTTTATCGCTGCACTGGTACAATAAGTTAAAATAAAACAAATATATTTTTTCTCATTCTAACTTATTGTATCAGTACAGCAATGCAGCTACCGAGAACAAACCTTATTACCTATATAAAACACCGATGTGGTCAAGATACAAAATAACCGAGAAAAACAAAAAGCGAGATATAAGAAAAGGATATAGATTATAATTGGCACCGCTTGGGCGACCTTTCCGACCTCTTCGTCCGTCTGCATAATCTTCTTGATACGACCCTGACAACAGACATGCGGGGTTTAGAGGTTATGTCGCGCGTACGCGTCAAATCGGTAGCCACGATTCGGGGAGCGGAGCATGTCTCCTCGTCGCGGTGACCGATGACCGGAAATCCGACATCGCGATCGCGCAGTTGACGAAGAGCGTAGAATTCAGATTCGAGGGTCCGCATTCACTTTCCCTCTCTCCCTGTCTGTTCTCGCACATCGTCGACGCGCGTTTCGTGACGGGATGGAAAACGGGAAAAAGGCTGGATTCCGCTCACCGCTGGAAAACGAGCGTTGTACTTTTTCTTTTTGCTGGGCATACCGTTGCCGTGATAAGTTATAACACGATACGGCACGGTATTGTACAGTGCGATCGCGAGCACGACGTCGCAGAGTGTAATACACGCACGCACGCACGCGACACGACGCGATCGCGTGCGTAAACAAACGGGGAAGAAGGGGGGAAGTAAGGAGATGGGAGGGGTGGTGGCCGCGGCGCGGAAACCTCCCACCGCCCCTCGAAGAATAGCCGCATGACCGAAGCCTCCCTCTGTCATCGGTTCTTTTTCTTTTTCATCCCTGTACACTACCGCCACTATTTTTAAAATTCGTATTACGTAGCACATCTGTTTTACTTATCGATAAAGTTATATATAATTTTAGTACAGATTCGAACCACATCGATCTTCGACCGTGCACATACGTGTACTCCAGATTTCTCTCTGCCTTCGTTGCCTAGTTTGTGAGTTTGTGACTCGCATCAGATGATTTAAGTCCCGCCAAAAGATGGTCGTATGATGAAAACACCGGTCCGAGAATAAGACCGGAGAATTTTTCAGAGTCGTTTGATGTTAAGTACGTTACAGTGGGCTTCTGTTTGATAGGAGGTTTGGAGCCTGCAATCTCCCTAGCAATTTCTAACACGGGTGATAAGAGGAAAAAATTATCACGTTAAGATGAAGTCGCAAATGGTTGTGTGACGGTTTAGTTACTCAAAGACCGAAATTTACAATTCTTTATTCTTAATTAGTTTTACGTTAATCTTCGGAATATCTCGACGACATGGCAAATCCGGGTAATAGGATCGTTGTCCTGATCGACATGGATTGCTTCTTCTGTCAGGTTGAGACCAAGTTACAACCGCACCATCAAGGAAAACCTCTCGCTGTCGTCCAATATAATCAGTGGGAAATGGGCGGGTGAGCAGGATCTGTTATGAATTTTATTTGGCCATTATATTAACCATTATATTAACCATTTAAGAATTAATTATTTATTCATTATTAAATTATTAGTGACAAATTGTGATACCATCCATTCCTATATCTATTTTGATAAATTCTGTTATTTTTCATTTATTTGACATTAGTTCTTTTTTGTATATAAATTTGAAAAGCATTGTTAAGTCTTTCATATAAAAATATTATTTTTTGACTTTAAGATTAAATATGATTGTGCGATATTTATAATTGATTGTAGGATAATAGCTGTTAATTATGAAGCAAGAAGTTTTGGAGTAACTAGGCATATGAGAGGGAAAGAAGCTAAAGAGAAGTGTCCGGATATAGTTTTAGTCAGCGTTCCCTGCCTTCGTGGAAAAGCAGATATATCCAGGTAATAATTTGCTGAATAAATCTTTATGAACATATGAATAACATTTACTTTGTACCTCAATTTATTTGGCTTTTTTTTATGTAGATATTTAAATTTGAAGTTTTATATTATATATTATTACATATTTTATCTGGCTATACTTAAATTAATTAATTTAATCATTTGTTACATAGATATAGAAAAGCTGGCCGTGAGGTCATCGAAGTTATAAAAAAACATTGTAATGTAATAGAGCGTGCTAGTGTCGACGAGGCATACCTTGACATTACAGATATTGTTGATAAGAGATTAGCCACATCTAAAATTTCTCCAAGAGAATTAATATTGTCTCTGGCAAATACATATATCGTGGGATATTCAGAAGTTAATAAAAATGACGAAGGTAACGTAAAAGTTAAATAAACTGCTGTTAAATAAACGGCTGAAATAATTTGGATGTATTGAGTGTATTAAATGCATCGTTATTCTAGAGAAAAGACGTCAAGGTCTACAAACTTGGATATTAGATTCCTTTAAAGAATTACACGACATTCAAGCTCAGAGACTCGCTGTAGCTGGCGTAATTATTGAAGAAATAAGAGATAGTATATATAGAGAAACCAAATTCAGATGTTCTGCTGGAATTGCACAGAACAAGGCTAATACTCTTTTTACATTTTCTGTATTTTGCTATGCATTATATTTCAATAATTTATATATTAAATTGAATGCTTTGATCAATTTACAGATATTGGCAAAACTGGCATGTGGATTGCATAAACCAAATTGCCAAACGATTTTACCCGAAGCAGCTGTTCCAACCCTTTATTCGACACTTCCAGTGAAAAAAGTCCGAAATCTCGGTGGAAAGTTTGGTGATATCGTGGTTGAATCCCTCGGATGTAACGTTATGGGAGATCTATTGCAATACTCCTTAGAACAATTGCAAAAGCACTTTGATGAAAAAACAGGGCAAGTTGAAGCTCTTCTCACATGGGCCAAGTCGTAAGATAGTAAACTTATAATTGTCATCTTTGACATTTTTTGTAATTGTAATTTTTCAGATTTTGGCTGTACAATATTGCTCGAGGTATAGACGATGAGCCTGTCACTAACAGATTGTTGCCAAAGTCCATTGGAGCATGTAAAAAGTTTCCTGGGAAGCAAGCCATTACTTCGTTGGAAGTGGTAAAATAAAAAAAATTAGTTTCTAATATCAATATAAATGATTTGAAAAGTTTATACCTGTAGGCTTTGATTATATAAGTATGGACTGCCAGTGCCCCATTTTTCCCATTCACTTCTGTACTGAAATCCGTAACCAACATCTCCGAGATTTAGGCTCCGCCTCATCGACCAAAGAGCGTTGTTCGTTGAATGTGAGACAAGGATAGAATGATACCCAAGAACACTCGGGTGACGTTTCTGAACGCAGCCCTAATGTTATTTTAGTTCTCCAATTTCTCAATTGGTCGATGGTGGCGCGACACATCTTAGTTATCAGTCTGAAGTTAGATACTAGCAGTCCATACTTGTCAAAGCTTGTAGGTTGTATGACAAGTCCATATAATTTCTCTCTTTCTGTCTAGCTAAAGCATTGGGCCGGAGATCTAGCAAAGGAAGTCTGCGAACGGCTTGAAGAAGATTTTGCAGAGAATCAGCGACGCGCGACGTTACTCGTGATCTCTTATCACTACTATCAGAATAGAAGTACTATATCTCAAACGCGTTCGTTTGCTTTGAATTCATATAAATCAGAAAAAATGGCGAGTCAATGCGTGGACGCTATCACCAAATCTACACAGTACCCGGTAGCATTCATGGGCATCTCTGTCACTAAATTTGTACCATCAAAAGAGAGTGGTAACTTTTTGAAATTTTTTCAAAGCGCTAAACCGAAAAACGAAGAGATTGTTACTTCAGATTCATTTGGAGATGCAATAAATTTTAATTCATCTAATTCAGAAATGAGTGAAGATTCGTCTTGCATTGTCAATAGTAAAGAAGTTTCTGTATTGAAAACTGAAAGAGAAAAGCTTCAAAAAATCGAAGAATCTTCTAAAAAATTTAACAAAAAATCAGTCGCAAAGAATAATAAAAGCACAATGAAAGGAAGTAAGAGAATCGTTAATGACTTAAATGCGAGTGCAGAGGATTCACCTATATCAAAAAGGGTTTCTAAGCTGATCCAAGTGTGCAATGAGCGTGACAAGAACAAGACAAAGAACAAACGTTTATCGGGTATGGTAATAAATAATAATGATTTCCAAGATTCATTCTTTATGAACATATACAAGACTGGAGAGAAGAAATGTTACGATAAAATGGATGGAAGCGCTGATATTGTGCAAGAATCACAGAAATGTAGGAAACAATTGATTGCAGATGAAAAAAACGTTGACGATGAGAACATCGATAATTACAATATAGATTTAATACAAGAAAATTCTTGTGAAATGCCTTCTACGAGCCACGTGCATACTTGTGTGAATAGCAATAGCGGAGAACTTACCGAGGAGAATAACGAAAGAAATTCCGTGCAAAAATCTTCTGTGCAATTACAAGAAATATTTCCAGATTTGAACAATATAGATCGAGACATCCTGTCCCTATTGCCGACCGATTTACAAGAGGAAGCAAAACTGTACATGAAATCGCGACATAGCAAACAGGAGAAGATCAAGATCGCTCAGGAATTGTCAAAGACGGGAAGAGGAAGACCTAGCAAGGCTAAGATCGCAGACAAGAGTGGCAAAAGGCGTAATCCCTTGTATAATTTCTTAATCAAAACCAATCCGGACGAACACGATGTACCTTTGGAGCGATGTGCCGAATGCGGTCAAATGATACCTGTGACAAAATTCAGTGAACACGTGGACTTTCACGTGGCGCAAAACCTATACCATGAGATTAACAAGCCTATATCAAGCAAGAACGGAGGAACAAAAAGGAAATGTGAGGACGAAGTTGTCTAAGTTACTTTCATGAAGCGTCAAACGTCAAACATCTGCGAACCTAATAAAGATTCTCAATCGACAACTACATTCCTCTCATAATCGTGTAAATGACATTTTTAAATATTTTATTATTAACAGTTTATCTACTAATCACGATGGTATTACGGTTCTATTGTGATTGTAGAAAAAATTGTAAGTTTTGTGTGTATTTTTATATTGTATATTTGTTTATAATTAAAAGCTTACATATATATGTCTTAGTTTTTATAAAATACATAATAAATAATTGTAATATATATTAACAATCGCACACATTGAAATATTGTAACACATTATATTTAATTAAAAAGTCATGTTATAAATATTACACAGTATGTGCATTTTATATAAATTATTTTCTTATTCCTGATATTAAATTTGTACTCTTATTCTTTAATTAAATCTTTAATATTTACATTGATCCAAAATACAAAAAAAATTAAATATCTTTAAAAAATGCATTATTAATATTAAAAGATAAATAATTTTTATAAATAATATATCAAATATATTTATTTAATTAGTTTATTGACTTTTCCTCACATATTCGGTAGATCTGTTCTGTTTACCTAGTAACCTTCTGTTTATTTCCTCTCCGACGGGAAAAGAAAAGAAGAAAAGATGAACAGTACAAGAAATTCAGTTAAAAAAAACAGGCTACTGTATCGCGTCAACTCGCCATAAGGGATAGAGAGGTCGTCTCCATCTGTCGCATCTGTCGTTGACACGTGCTCGACTCGACGAGGCTGCTGCTCCAGCTAAACAGTTTTGTGGTTAACATCGCAGAGGGAGACGAGGCTTACCATGGCAAAATTAGGTGAAACATTAATGAAAATGTTGCATATTAAGTTGTGAAACAATAGAGAATTATCGTACATTTAATCTGTCCTGCCTGTTATTTGGTAGAAAAGCAAAGGGTTAATTTATGCAGAATAAATAATAAATATTTTATTGAAAGATATCTGACCGTGGAACATTTGTTTTTGTGTGAAAAAAGGATGCAAAAATGAATAAAAAAGGATGTATTTTATTTTTACGCAATTGTTATTATTTTATTCATTTGTTTTTCGTTTGAACATGTGTCAATGTTTCACTTTTCAGAATATAATGACATGTCAAGTGATAGTAATAGTGGGGATGATTGGGAGGAAAACAGTGAAGATCACATTTTGTGCCTGTTTTGTACGGAAATTGTTAATGGATTTCCCTCCGCACTGCATCATATTGAGACCCTTCACAAGTTCGATCTCTGCGATTTTATAAGGAAACATATTCATGATACTTACTCATACATCAAACTAATCAATTTTGTTCGTCACAAGGAGATTTTACCGGAACAACTCAGCACGCTGGGCATAGAGATTTGGGACAAAGATGAGTATTTACATCCCGTAGTAGAGGATGATCCATGGTTAATGTATGGTAAGTATAACTATTCAGTGTTAAGGCAATTTTTTCTTCGACAATGTTATGCAATGTTATGACTTGTAAAATATTATTTTAATACAGACATCGAAGATCTTATTAACATCAAAGACGTGGGTGAAGAAAAGGAAGGAAGACAAATGTATGAAAGCAATAATGTAATTTTATCACAGACAGAGTATGAAGATATGAAAAGAACTATCAGGTTGCTCAAATCTCAGCTGAAAGAAAGTGAAACAACGTGTTTTCTAGTGAAGCAGGTATATTATATAAACATTAAATGTATTTTGATATGTAACATAACATAAAGAATATGTTTTTATAGCAAATGGAAGAGATGAAAGAGAAAGCTCAGAAATTAATATTGGGTGATGATTTGGATGAAAAGGAGAAGAATCCTCATAATTCTAACGCCGACGAAGGCTATTTCAATACATACAGTCACTTTGCTATACATCATGAAATGTTGACAGTAAGTCAATATTTCGAATAAATTTCATTGATCTGTTTAATGAGAATTTGCTATGCAATATAATATATTTAGAATTATAAAATTATAATAAGTAACAAAGATTATATTTCTAACTAAAAAACGTATTTCAAAATTTTTTGAAACAGAATATCCCATTAATGTGTAATAATGATATATTTTATTAGGATAAAGTACGAACGGAAAGCTATCGTGACGCACTATTAACAAATTCTAACAAATTTCACTATTGTGTAATGTTGGATGTTGGTTGTGGGACTGGTATTCTATCTATGTTTGCGGCAAAGTCTGGCTGCCGTAAAGTTATCAGTGTCGATCAATCTGATATGATATATCAAGCTATGGATATAGTAAGGTATATGCTCGACACAGTAAAACATAAATTGGATAGATCTCTATCCAATATTGAAGATCAAATAGAAAAAACAAACAAATGGTCTCTCTCTCTCTCTCTCTCTCTCTCTCCCCCTGTCTCTCTCTCTCTCTCTTTCTGCAATTGCTTCTTTTCTCTTTTACCACGACTGTCTTTCGTCTTTTTCTATGTAATCCTCAAGTTTCGCGTTTTATTTCTATCTTTATTTCTATCTTTTCTATGTCTATCGATATATTTAAGTACATATATTATAATAAATTATATATTATTCAAAAATTATATACAAAATTAGCTCATATTTTCTAATATTCTATATAAAATATTCTATATAAAAAATCTTCAAAGATTCTATATAAAAGAACTATAGTAATAAAATATGTTGATCAATTTTAGGGAAAACAACCTGAACGATATAATCACTTTGAAAAAGGGTCGTTTGGAAGATATTAACATAGGACTGGAAAAAGTGGATGCAATAATATCTGAATGGATGGGATATTTCCTCTTATTTGAAGGAATGCTGGACACAGTTATTTATGCTAGAGATCGTTATCTGACACCTGGTGGAGTAATTCTTCCAAACAGATGCACAATCAGTATTGTGGGAAGTGGTGACACAAGTATGCATTACGATGTCAATTCTTACAATTATCAGTTTAAGTATATTTCATGGCGAAATCTCACATTTGAAAGATAGAGTTTAAAAAATAATCATTGTGTATTTGTATATTTTTCAATTATTTGATAAGTTATTTTACAAAGTTATTGTTATTTTACACGAACTGTTATTTCGTAGAGAGGTATCTCGAGCTGGTTGATTATTGGTCAAACGTATATGGTTTTAAAATGAGCTGTATGAAAAAGCAAGTGTTACGTGAGCCCAGTATAGAGATCTGTAATGTTGATGATCTGATAACAAGCACCGCCGAGATCCAAGCCTTCGACTTGTATAAAGTCACTAAAGGCTGTGTAAATTTTACGTCGCCTTTCACGTTGAACGTGAAAAAAACGGGATCGTTAACCGCGATAATCGGTTATTTCGACATTTTCTTTGATCTGGAGAATCCGGTTCATTTTAGTACAGGTCCCCATTCTACATCAACACATTGGAAACAGACAGTATTTTCTTTAAGCGAGCCCATTAGTATAACTGAAGGTAAGTCATATATTTAATTCTAAATTAATTTAATATACAGTTAATATTATATTTATCTTGAATGGCATTTTAAATTAATTATGATGATATTAAATGTATAGCTAATAATTAAATTACACATAATTATTATATTAGATTTTTTAACACATAATAAATGTAATTATAATATTAACTGTTATATTGTAATTTTTTAATGTAATGCGATTGTAATTTTTTTATACTACTAAACATTTATTATGACAATTATATTACTTTATTTCAAATGACATTTTAAAATACTTGTATTTATTTTTCTTGAAGATAATTATAATTTTACTTTTTTCAATTTTCTAAATTGGCTTGTATCATTGACTATTATTTTTTTCATCAAACTTGATTGTTTATTTATCTCTTTAAAATAATTAATAAGAGATTAAATGACAGAGAAAAGTTTACGTCTCGCAGTATTTTCAAAAACCTTCAGAATTATTATCATTATTGAAAAAAAAACATTTTTATAGAAACTTACAAGAAATAATATAATTCAATTTCCGATATAATTTTGTTTACTAGATAAAGTAACTAATTATTTTTTTGGTCGTCGATAAAGTGCGGCTCTGTAGATAAAGTAAATTGTTACTAAAATTTAAATAAATTTTAATCGCACGTTACTTTTGCAATTTTCTATAACATGTTTGTCTAATAACAATATTTTTTCTCGATTTTTCGAGAATATTCAGAAATTTAATTTCTTATGTTACTTTGTCAAGTATTTTGGAAAGAGAGATAAATTGACATAAGTAATACAGATAACAATTAATTCGAAATTATACAATTATTTATATTTAAATAATATATATTTATATATATTCTCCTGTTTTATAGGTGAAGTTATAAACGGCATGTTGAAATGCCAAAGGCACGATAAAGATGACCGAGGTTTAATGGTCGTTATTCATATCAAAAATTTTTGTCAGACGTATTTTTTGGATTAAACTTGCTTATTCCAAGTAACGAGCTAATGATAGTCGCATGTGCCAAATTTTGGGAATAGGGTCCAGCTGTCACGTAACAAAGCTTCGATTTTCGTAAAATGTTCCTTTCCCGAATAACATATCGCTCTTAAGCTCTATCTCAATTACTATTTCCAATTAGAAATCTACAGATTTTATAATGTCCGTTTACTTAAACGGAAGATCTAACTTAGGCGTTTTGGAAATTTAGGTCATTCATTTTTATGCTAGAACCATACATATATTATCATATTAATATAAAATACTTTTTCTCTTTCGCAAGCGAGATATAGGATACAGTGCTTTTCTCTTGAATATTTGTGGTAATTACGAAGTAATCATTTATCTAATAGTTATTTACATTTGTGCCTTTTAATGGTAGCGATTTATATACATATATTGTTCATTTGTTGCGACAATGATGTAATTCGAAAAAGATTATTTTTTAGTTATTTGCAAAGAAATAGAGCTCTATGTAATATACTAAATTTAATGGTATTTCTAATTTAATTATCCTTTTGGTTATTAGTTATTAGTTTTTTTACATTTAGTTTTTAGTTATGTAGCTATTACATCAACATCGCATTCAAAAATTATATTTAAAAATTATACAAGATTGTAAATTGATTCGTAAAATGTTCAAACTCATTGTCTGGAAAACTTTGTTTCTTGAGTTATATTATTGTTGCAATAAGTGAATGATATTGGATCACTGTACTAGTTAATGAACAAATAAGAAATTAAATCAATCAAATGAACAAACAACCACAACTTATACAATTAATAATGTAATTAAAAATTAAAAAATCATTTACTAGTTCGACAACCAGTGCAGTGATACATATATCTCTCTAAACGAATTATACATTTACAAAATCAATTTTAAGAATTTTTGCATGAACAATAGAATTTTAATCTTATAGCTGATTACATTATGCTGACCGCGCGAGAGTGTAATGCCAGAGAAGAACGAAAAAAATAAAAATTTATGAAAAGAGAGCAATGAAATGAAATGAAATGAAATTCGTAAGAGCTTTATAGACACAGACAACGATGCGTAGATTCGCCTGATTCAATTTTTTATATAGAATTCTAAGAAATACTTGGCGATCTACTTGACGAAGACTTCGTCAAAGAAGTTTTTGCTGCTTACGCTAGAATTTTTCTCTAAACTTGAATTCGTTGAAATCTATTGTTGGCGATGTGATGCCGTCGATGGATGTGACGTTTCGATTGTCCGATATTAATATTACGCGAATTTCCTGCCACTTTTCGTGCGTATGATGCATACAAGAATTACGCACCGTATTATCGAACAATCGTTCTCGCCACCGAATTGAAATAGCAATCAAACGACTAATGCGATTCTGTGATACGACAAAAAAGATAGCTATAGTGTTCATCGAGAGAACGTTGTACCGGTGATATATTCTCCGCAGTTATTTGCAGTACACAAGGACAAAGTACCTATACTGCGCTATTGTATAAGTACGTATAATTTGCTGAAATAGCTGAATTTTGATCCGATTTGACCTGCATGCAATTGCTAAATAATTATAACATCGATGATCTTTTGAAATATATGAAAATGGAAATAAATCTTTAGAGTATTACAGACTTCTAAATCTCTTGAATTATTTCTGCACCTCATCCTTGCTCCGTTAGACGTACAGAATTTTAAGTATCAAATATAACATAGAAATTAAATATTAAATATTAAAAAATTTTAAATATGTGATGCAACATATAAAATATTATAATATAAAATTAATATTAATTAAACATAAAATTAAATATAAAGCTTTTCCTGATAGACAGCTCTAGACATCGTCCAACAAAAGCACAAATTTGTATTGCTATTTGTAGAATTTATACTTAAAGGAAAACAAGAAATTTATATGATTAAACTGTAGACACGAAATTTGCGCATTTATTTATAGAAAAAAGAATAAATGGATTTTTCAGTTCTTTAGATGTTATTTTTAAAATATGCTATATTTAAAATGTAGATAATTAACTTGTAAAAAAATACACAAAATTTATTAAAATTATAGGTTTTCTGTTATTAAAAGACAGGCATGAAACAGATCCGAAATTTTCAAATTTTGGCACGATTTCGTGATTTCTAAAGAAAGCACATTTTGGCCTAATTTTTTCTGGGCACTTTGCTCTATTTAATTCAAATTATCCGAGTTTATCACAGTTCCACATTACTAGTAAGAAGTACCTTAAATAATAGAAACTATTAATTTTTTTTTCTAAAAATCGTAGGTATCGTGCAATATATATCTAGACAAATAAATTAACATTCACCTAAGCTCAATTTTCTTACTAGAGAAGGATGGCAACCTATGTATATGTAGATGTATGGAATAATCTGCAGCGGTCAAAGAAGAACGCGTTATCGAATTCTCTGCGTAATAAAAACGATGTTGCTGCCTATAATTACGGAGGATGGGCATGCCGTCGGTCAAAGATAAGCGGACGTTCACCGGGCTCGATGGCGACGGCGACGTGACATACAATCATATGTTTGTTGGCAGCAAACTCGTCCATGTTCATCCGATATCCCGACGGCGCGAATAACGCGCTCGCGAGCTGTGGATACCGGCGGCGTCGGGCGGCAAGAGGAAGCGCGTGGCACGTATGTTTAATGTAACTCTATCCAATAATGCACGTTCTGGCCTAGGGCAACCGAATGCGGTCCCCTTCGTGCGCTCGGCAAACATACGCGGAAGGTAGGGCAGGACCACCTCCGTCTCCGTGCGGATGGACACACGCGTGGACGTCGCGTTCGGGCACGCGAAATCATCCCCTGTAAAAGTATTCGTTTAACCGCGTAGCGTTATGATTGTTACGGCATTCGTCTCTATCTTTTACGCTAAACAGAAATCCTACTTTTTTCCTCTTCTCTCAAAGACGCTTGAGTGTCTCGTGGATCGAAGGATCGTAATTGCGAGCTCTGAAGAAGGCTTTGTCGATAGCAAGTTGACTTGATTGAGGCAAACAGAGCAGTTTTGAATTAAATAAATTTTCCTGAAATATCCTGATTAGAAAATTATTGTTGAGATGCGAACCACGGTTAATTCTATATATGTACTAAAATATTATATTTATTTAAGATGTATAAATCTAATAACCCGGTAGGTATTAAATATCTCTCTGCATCTTATTTTGTATGGAAAATCGACATTCAATCATATAAGTCGAGACTCTTATATTTTTAATAAATTTTGTACTGCAAATTAATTTTTTATATTTTAAATATAAATAACATCTAAATAAAAAATTCTGTCTATTTCTTTCCTTAAAATTCGCTTTTTTAATTTGATTACAAATCTCTCGTTTCTCCTTAATTCCTCCTTAATTCCTTGTATCACGAGAGAAAATCTCCTAAGCAGAATTTACACTTGGAAATTTTGCAACAGCGCAGATATTTATTTTTTTTTATATAAGTAAGTTTGCTTAAAATTATCAATTTTTTAAAAAGATTTTATATTCTTGTTTATACATATATGAGACGATTGTTGATTTGACACTAATTTTTCTTTCTGTGTGCAACCTTATTGACAAAAGGTTTTTTAATTCAACTTTCGTTCGCGGGAAACTCCGGAGAGATGCACGCGCGATACCCTCTCTCACCCCCTCGTCACTCTCTCTCTCTCTCTCTCTCTCTCTTCGTCATCAAGGAACCGTTAGTCCTTGAAGGATACAGGAGTGAGGGCGACCGCAAAGTAATAGCCGTCGTTTAGGGCCCAGTACGGATAAGGAGCGTCGGTAGAGAGTTATGGGAAGCGGGACGAGACAACGGGGGGTGGAAACGAGAGAGCGACCGAGGCTGGGAATAAGGGTGGCTTGTTGCGTAAGCCGATTAGAGCATCACGGCAGTCACTCCTGCCCCGTGCAACATGGTGGCACATGGCCTCTTTCTGTCTCCTCCTCTTCCTCTCTCTCTCTCTCTCTCTCTCTCTCAGGTTCTACCGGGTGTTCGCCGAGCGGAGCGCCAGCGGAGACACATTAAAATCGCATAAAATATGCAGAGCTATCCTCCCTCCCCGATCCCGTTCCCTCCATACCAGCGGACGAAAGTACTCGCCTACATCCGCGTAGGCAAAAAGCTTACTCGCTCGTCCTGGAAGCTGTATACTATGTATATATCTCTCTCTCCCTCCCCGATACAGTGTAAGGGAGGCTAGAGCGTTCCGCTTTTGCGAGATATTTAGGAGATCCCTCTGTCGCGCTTCTGCAATGGCTGGGAAAATCTTGCTCCCATCTCCTTCTTCGTTCGGAAGATCGGCTGGCGGTGCCGATGTGATTGGGAAATGTCTCTATAATAGTATTGGGATAGTTTGAGAACAAGAAGCACTTTGGCAGTAAAATGATAAGATACGTGCATCTCTACTTTTAATTGCGCTTCATTTTAAATTCAAATTTAAAAATTCAATGTCTATAATCGATATGATATGTATATCTTAGCTTCCTCATAGATTTCAAAAATTAAGTGTTACAATTGAGCAAGTTTCCGGATCTTCCTTGCAATTCTTCTCAGTATCGCAAGAGGGATTATGTATATTCACAAAAATAAATCTATCAGCGATTAAAATTTATTAACATATTGAAAGTTCAAATGCTTAAATCCGCAGATCTAAAACAGAATATTATAATGTCATAATGTTGTCAAAATGTCATTAAAATGATTCGTAACTGATCGAAAGATAATTTTTAATAATTATTTTGACGTTATAATAATCTTTTATTCTGCTCGAGATATTGTATTTGTTTTTCTCTTGATCTCAGATCGTATAATTCGTAATTTTCTCGTTGGTAAAATATGCAACTGAATTCTTTGACGATTTAACGGTTGCGCACGACCTGGACGTAATGCATTAGCTCGCTGTACAATTCCGTGGCTGAAAAGCGCAAACGTGTATCTAATGTCGCCTGTCCCGCGGGTAATCTGAGCAATGTATCGCACGAGTATTTTCTATATATATAAAATTTGAACACACACACACACACATACATGCGCGCGCGTTCCGCGAAATGCATTCTGTACACTGCGCGGTAGCGCAACACGTGGCAAAATGTTTCGCCATCGATATCAAATAATCATGGCAAATCCGCATCGACTACGGCCACTCGCTCGCTCGGCTCTCGCGTTAATGCCTATATTTTACATCCGTCCGTATTTAGTTCGAATAACGTTTGGCGGATAATAATGGACCATTTGCCACTTGTTTTCGTTCGCCCGCCGGAATGATTACGCCGGGATACGCGTTGAAATTTTACGCTAGCAGAGCAAGAGAGATGGAGGCAGGGAGAGAGAAAGAGTCAGAGAGGGAGATTACGCAGGGCAAATGTACTACGAACGGATTTCCGGATACGTGTTGCAATATTTCCCTCTCCCGGATCGGCATAATAATATAACTGTGCCGAACACAAAAATATGGGGAGAGAGAAACAATCGAAGATCGAAGAGATCGAAAATAACAACTAATTCCAACAAATATAGAACATCGTAAATAGAATATATATTAAAAATATAGGCATAAGAAGAACTGCGAACAACGTATGCAGGAAAAAAAAGAGATAAGAAAAAGATAGTCCTTTTCTTAAAAAAAAAAAATAATTTTTGTAAATAAAATCTCAATTATATGTATAAGCTCCAATATACTTTTTCCGAACTTTTCGCGTGATATCAGAAGATAATGATCGATGACAACTGGGTCCTCGACGAAGGCGTCAATCGGTTTTTCGAGAGGGTAAAAATGACGTCTTCTCGAGCGCATTTCAACAGCTCCATTCGTCCACTTGTCCAATTATGACGTGATTGTCCTCTCGGACTTGGCCCATCTCTCGGGGGTGCAGATCGAACGTCGCATCGGTACGACCTCTGTTCATGTACACGCTTGTGCACACACACACACACACACACGATGCATACCACAGGCTCGGATCGGCGCAACGCCGGTCAACGTCCATCAGCGTCGCGGAAATATTTATGGCGATTAATCGGCGGACGTGGCTGCGGCCTGTTAATTACGTAAGAAGATCAACGGATTACGACGCTGCAGCGCTTTTCGCGAGATGTCTCCTTAGGACGGACGTCGGTGTCTTGTCGATGTCGCCTTCTCGTCGAAAAAAAGGAAATGTTGCACTCTTTCCTTTCTTGTTCTCGACAGTTAGTGAGTTTTCGTCCAAGTTTCAGAAAGAAATCTCACACAGAGAGGAAAAAACTATTGAACAGAAATATCACCGATTTTTCTAAACATTTTAAAGAATAAAAACATCATTCTTGTTGATAAATGTAAATTCCTTTATGACAAAACTTTTCTATTGAAATTTTTTCTTAAGCGACAAAGCACAACTTAATCATTTTGTATTTCAAAAAACATTTTTCATGAAAATTTCATACCATGTATCGTGAATGAATAATTGTATAAAGAAGTTGTAGAAATAATATATTTATCGTTTCAACTTAATTAGTCTCTTTCTTCTTAGAACGCAAGAAATCTATACATTCATTTTCTGTACGGCTATCTAAAATGTGTATAAGATTATATGGAGTATTAAAGAATTACAAGTTGTTTTTTTCAAAATTATGAAGGACAACGAGAAATTTTTATTTCATCTTTTAGAAAAATCCTGACAGAGATAGTTAATCTTTTTTAAAAAAGGCACAAAGAATATGCCCTTTAAATAGGCACAGTCAGTCAGGATCTAAAAAATGTAACATTTTATATAAAACATTTTATGAATATGGAGGAAAACAATGAATATTGATTGGAGGAAGAGAGAAGTGTATTTTGTATTAGATAAGATAGAAGAATAGATGGGTAGATAAATGTATTAAAAATTGTAAACCAAGTCTGCTTTTTGGTTATTATAATGCTGAAGAGAATAAAAATTACTGTTGTAATGCATCCCATGTATTTGCGTTCTAATAATTTTTAAAAATAAAAATGTAAAATTTTCTATATAATATAATTCCTTTAGTTATTTTACCTTAATACTTTTATGTGTAGAATAATGGAATGATGAAAACGTGTAATGAAAACGTATTTCATCTGCTGATAGCAGCCAATGTGTATATTCGAGTGCAAGACAAAGTTCAGAAATTCTAGGATTGTGGAGGCGAGATCGACGAGTGCCCCGCAAGATCCGGGGATACGCAGGTGTATGTGTGTGTGTATGTGTGCAAGTGCCAATCGATCGATCGATCGCCGTTGTCGCAGAGATGGCAAGTATCGCGATAGCGTATACTTTGATTTCTAGCTCGAACAAGCATGCTATCTGTGTTCCACATATGAAATGTATCATTTTCCTTGACAAACACAATGACAATACGCGTGATGCAAGAATCGCAGGCGTAATGTCAGGTTATCAACGCACCTCATCATCATCGCCGTCACCGTCGATTGCTAGATCCGCTCGTTTCTACGGCTGCCAATGGAGAAAAAAACGAAGATGGAATGTCGCGAGAGGCTAAATTTAATGTCGCGAGGAACGCGCGACAGTGCTTTAAATGTAATACGTAATATGCCGCGCTTCTTTCATATACGACCAAAGGGAGTTGCCTTGATAATAAGCGACTTATCCGAGCGACTGAATGATTGATCATCAATGTCGTGTAGTAATATTGGACGTGTATCATTGATGCGATATTGGACGTTTTATTGGAAAGTAATGTAGACAGACACGTTACATTATTAAACGTAGCCTAGGAAATATGTAGAATATACTAATGTTTCTTTCCGACATGATTAAATGTTGTCTTTTTTAATTTCTAAAACCGATTTACTTATTGTTTAAGATAATCTTATCGCTTCTGTTTTTTTTTACTACAGGCACTCCGATCACGCTTGATTGTAGAGATTTATGATAACTTTATATCATTTAATATTGCTACTAAAAAGATTTAGATAATTTTCTATTAATTCTGTACGACTCGTATTTCATATAAACGTTATATACTAATTTTTATATTACTATCATCATTAAAAAAATTCTTTATAAAAGAATTATAGTAATAACGTTGTTTATCTTAATGAAAATCTTTCAGATAATTCTAAATTTAAAATTTCTGAAATTCTCGAGTTATTTTCATAATCAGTAAAATTGTGATTTGCAAGTATTATTACCTGTGATTGATTAATTACAATCTTCAAAGAACGCTTGTGATTGAGATACTTTCTACAAAAGATGTTGCACTTATTCGATTACTGTCTATTGTTTAATTCGTATTATTTATAAGATCGATCAATGTCGTACAAATATAGATTCATCAATACTAATATGAAAAAATTCTTTATTGTCTCCTTAAAAATTCTACTTGCACCGCAGGAACCCTAGCGAGTGATTAACCAGAAGCTAGGAGAAGCTTTTTCTGCCCCACCAACCGGTCGGTAGCGTTTATCCACGCCGAGAGGCGCGTCACATCTGGACGAATACGCATGCGTTTGGCGAGAGAACGGAAAGAGGGTGGAAACGTCGACCAATGAGTATCCGACGAACGATAGCTGCCCGGGCGGAGCGTAACAGCATAAACGAGTGCGGCAGAAGCGGATTCTGCCACACGACGTCCGACAGCCGAGGGAAGACGTACGTCGTACCATCTAAGGAAATCTCAAGAAGGTATCCTTATTAGAAGTCCAACATTTCATTTTTAAGTGAGTGTCCTCACTTAAAGTGAGGAGTGAGTGACAGTTGGTCGTTCTTTAACTTCCCTCGGCAACGAGTCGTGCGAGATCTGCCACTCGACATGGAAACGCAAAGCGAAAAACGAAGGGCGCAGCACGAGTTTTGAAGAGAAATTCAGAAGAAAAACGGGCAGATTAAGAAATAGGTGAAGATGCTTCACGGCGCTCTGCCGAGGGCCTTCCTGGCCCCGGGTCTTAACTACATGAGCTATTACAGCGAAGAGATTCATCCTACTTACGCTGCGCCGCCGACCACGTGGCACATTCCGATGGAGGATCCATCCTCGCCGATTTACGCGCGGATCCCACCAGCCGAACATCATACGTCATTATCCTGGGAATCTTCGAGGTCTTCGACGCCGTGTCCCTTGGATCTGTCCTTGAAGCCGCCGCCGACGCCGAATACCCCAAAGACAGAAGAGATGATCGAAGTCGGTGACGAAAAAGATCTCAGGATCCGCGAACAAGTTCAGGCTCGAACCGAAGATCACAGAGACAGTGAGGAGGATCAACAGCTGGTTGTAGACGACTTGGACACCTTACGAAGCTCTTCAGCACAGAATCATCAAAGCCACTACGAACGACTGATTCTTAATAAAGAATCGCCTCGCTTTCACGACTCGATTGTTGATAAGCTCCATCATCTTCCCGAAGAGAGTACTCGATTGCCACCGTATCCCGGAAGTGAGCTCGCTTCAAAATATCACTTGCATAATCAGAAGCTGCTCTTGACGAGTCCGACGCATTTACAATCGATCCAGGGTTATCACCAGCAGCTACTTTTAACACCCCAACAACATCTTCAGAGTGTGCACGCGCCTATGACTCCACCTAGTACACCATCACCACCTCAGTGTCCTAGGAGAAGAGTTCGAGAAGAAGACCTCGTCTCACCGTCCTCGGGACCACCCACCAGCGGCGCCTCCCTGTCGACTCCGAAGCAAATCAGCAACGAGAAGACCGCCGCCCAGAGACCCAAGAAAAAACACGCCAGGCGGCTCAAATTCGACGAGGATACCAGCAGCCCGGTATCGGGTACCGTAATCTTGGGCCCAGATGAGGCGGTGGTGACCGGCGACATCGATCCCGCCTTCAATATCGTTGAGGTCACGGAGGAGGCGCGCGCCGAACTGGCCAAGATCGAAAATCGGCTCGGACCATATCAATGTAAACTTTGCCGGCAGCTTCACGAGGACGCCTTCCAGCTGGCACAACATCGATGCTCCCGAATTGCCCATGTGGAGTATCGTTGTCCCGAGTGCGATAAGCGGTTTTCCTGCCCTGCTAATTTGGCGTCCCATCGACGTTGGCATAAACCCAGATTACCTAACACCGACAGTTCCGCGACGTCGTCATCCACGTCGTCATCGGGGAACAATGCTGAGATCCCGTGCACCAGATGCGAGGCCAAGTTCACGAGGCAGGCTGCCTTGCGTAAACACCTTGCCACTCAACACCCTGAGACCAACAACAACATCAGCAATAATAATAATAATAATAATAATAATAATAATAACAACACTGGAGTCGATGGTCAGGAAACCATTGGTAAAGCAGACATCGCCCAGACAGTCCCGACCAGCCAATTGACCAACGAGATGACTTGACACCAATTTCCGGCAAGACCGCTGCCGAGACGACCCGGACTCTACTGGAGATTCGGCCTCGATTTGTAAGAAATAATGACATTCTTTCATTCACTAATTGGTTCAACGGTTTTCATAACGAGTACATAATCAAAACATGCTCTTTTGTAACGTTTTATTGAGATTAAGATTCGCTAAGATTTGCTGAGGGAAGAAAAAAAGAATTGAAATATGAAAGAGAAAGAGCATGATTGTTATTGTTGCTAAAAAGGAACACTTAATTTTAACTTATTTACTTTGTCGTATGTTATTTATGTTTAACTTTGTTTATTTTATCACATTTTATTTTATTATAATTATTTTTTGTTAACTTAAAAAATTAAGTTTTACTTTAGACTGTCTTCTCTTATGTACAACAATACGCACGCACGCAGATACACACACGATTTAAAATAAAAATAAAAATAAAAATATAAAAAATTAAATTATTTTTAAAAATTAAAGTAAAATGTATAGGTTGAAAATGGGATTTGAAAAAGCTTTATGCACAGAGATATACAAGAAAAATAAAGATTTACTTTAAATTGATTTAAGTTAGAGATTAAGTGTTCCTTCAATATCTAGTCTAGTCATTTCTAGTTGTACAGTACTTCTAGTCTTTATATATACAAAGATGACATTATTTCTAGTCCTTGCATGTACAAAAATGATCGATACCAAAGTAATATCAAAAAAGTTAGAAATACCAAAAAAGCTAGTGAAACCAAAGATACTAATAGTACTAAAAGTACTACTAATAATGTATACTATTTGATTGATAAAATTAATGCAATTGATATATATTATACTATCAAAAATTCTTTGGATTAAATAAAAAATGTAGTTGACTATATTATATATATTATATATCTATTGTCTCCTTCGAAATACGATCTCTTCGCGACTTCTAAGGAAATAGCATGCAGTATAGTTGACTACTTTTTCATTTTAAGTCTATTTTGGAAAACACATGATAAATATAATCCTATTTGGTAAAGTTTGTGCTAAGATCAATTTAAAAGAGATGAACAATCACGAACGAACATTTACGACAATCATTAGTAAGTAAACATATTTTCAAGTCCAATTTTTAACTTATACATTTTACTTCAATTTTTTAAAAATGTTTACTTCAAATTGTTTATATTTTATTTTAATCTTTATTTATAATTTAAACTGTGTGTGTGTGTGTGTGTGTGTGTGTGTGTGTGTGTGTGTGTGTGTGTGTGTGTGTGTGTGTGTGCGCATTGTTATATATGTTTTTCATTTTTCATATATTGAAAAAAACCGAAATGTATTCGTCAATGTATGAGTTTATATTCATACACATTTATCAAAGTAAATTATTCGTTCATGTTCGTTCATTCTTTGGTTAGTCTGGATCCACCCTTAGCATATGAGAATGTGATTAAATTTCACAAGCAACATTCACCGGGAAAAAACAGGGTTACGCATCACCGTTGTCCAAAACAAATATAAATTTGCATGTGTGTGTCAATTGTGTCATGTCTATAGTTGATGGGAAAAACCAAGTATTGCCGATAAAATATAATTTTTCATTTTTTTGGTTTCATTTTCTATAGTTTATCCTGAGATATACTGAATATATATTCTTAGCAATTTGGTTGTTTACAATTTCAAAATTATTGTGTTAAATGTATGTTAAACACAAGCATCACATTATTTTACGGTTGGATAATTGAGATACATGTAATGTAGATTGGATTTATCGAATGCACTATTGCCAAAGAAATATAGTAATTGTAAAACATTCAAAGTAATTCAAATCATTTCTAGTCATCTCCAATCACTTAAATAATTAATTCTAGTCATAAACTTGTGTCATATAATTAGAAACAAGTTATAACAAAACGCATATATTCCTTGTAAAGATCTGTAAAATTTCGATGATGTTAATCGTGAGTATATAATAGGTAGAAGCGATCTTACGTGTGATGTAAATATGTATATAGCATGCGTGATGTATATATAGCAAGACGTGATTACAGATGTTAAGTGATAGACTGTCTGATGATCTCAACTTATTTAGCGTTAAGCTGACGAACAGGTTTATTCGGGTTTAAGTTTATCTGTTACTTAAAAAAAAAAGTTTATTTTATCAGGACATTTAATTGGCCTTTGATTTTTTTTAAATATTTTCCTATATAATTTGTCTGTTCATAATTGTAAGTTAAAATTATAATTTTGAGTATGATAAATAGTTATTCATAATTATTTTTGTACAGAATTATAATTTTTTGAATATAATTGTATTGTTTATTATTGTTTGATAACATTTAATTTTTTATTTATTTATTCGACTTTTAAAAACTACAAATAAGATTATTAGAACAAATTTTTTTCTCGATTTTATTTTATGTCTTGTTCATGAACAAGACTTAGAAATTTCTTGTTCTCGAATATACTGAGACATTAAAAATTAAATCTTGTATATAACACATTGATCTCAAAGATTTTCATACAGCTAGAAACAACCAAAGTTAAAGTATTTAAGATATATAAAGTAATTATAATAAATCTCTTGTGCGGCTTTAAAATTTTTACAACTTCCGCATGTAATAAAATTAATCTGTAAAAAAGTAAGTAAATGAATATATTTTTCATATTTTTTTTCTTACATCTTTTTGAGAGTGTTATTTCTTACATCTCATTTTTACACAAAAATTGAAATATTTCCAAAATGTTTTTATAAATGAATTATATATAAAGAAAGTTTTGGGTTGCACAAGGACTTTATAAAATCTCTCAGTCTTTACAAAATAAAATTAAAATTAGATTTCGTCTTTATTCAATTATTCTTGTCCTTTTTCTTATTTTATGTTTTTACATATTAGCAAATGTCGATAATGAATACTTTAGAATAATTTAATTGATTTGGAATAATTTCGATTTTATGCGCTGAGAGATACTAGGCAATGTAAATATAATATAAATGGAATTATATATTAAATATATTATATATAATAAATACATTCAAATACTTGACGAATGGTACACACACACACACACGCACACATACACACAATATATCTTTCCCTCCAAAATATTAGATTATCCATTTTTCTAGATACGAGCGAATAATCTAGTATCTAATAATATAATGATATTAACAACATTTGAAAGGTATTGAAAATTTAATTATAATTTAATGACAATTAAATATATGACTCTAATTATAAGAACAAAACCTCCTGGTAGAAATACGACCATACACATAGCTAATTTAAATGTACTTATTTTAATTTCTAATCATGTAAGACATTTTTGTTAGTTATAATAATAATGCAATTTGTTCGATTGAATTTTGTTTAAATTACATATTGAGTTTCTTATTTATTTTGCTAATTCAAAGCGGAAGAGTACCATCTAAGCATAACTTTTAGGTGTAACGACAGAAATGCGAGTGCAAATGTATTCAAACAATATACCTAATTGTTAGTTGATTGTAATGCAGAAGTTAATCGAAAATTAAGTTTGTTGCAATAAATATATAATTGAAAGAATTGTCTAATCTACTTGCAAACTTCTGAGAAAAGCTTGGTTCTCTCTCTCTCTCTCTCTCTCTCTCTCTCTCTCTCTCTCTCTCTCTCTCTCTCTCAGGAATTAAATATTGTCAGGCATTTTTCCCAGCGCTTTCAATATAACTATATATCAATAAAAAATTGCGTGAAATAACGTCGAGCAATTAGTTTATTTCGGGCAAAATGCAATTTTAGTTTTAAATTCAAGTTAATGCACGATCAGCCCTGAGTTTTCATCGCTTCGTATTTCATTTGCAATGGAATGGAAATCTACGTTTGCAATGTATAGAGACCTAGATATAAATTTATATAAAAGCATAGCGTTACCGACCTATCTAATTTATATTTAAAAAAAAATTAAATGTATATGTATATATAATATATATGCATTATTTGAAAATAAATTAAAATTATTTGAAAATAATATGATGTATTATCTGGAATAGCAAGTAATTGCGTAGATTTTTAAGGCGGTATACTTACTCGAGTGTTTCTCGAAATTGTATATAAAACGAACGCACGTATGCGCGTATATGTATGTATAAATGTATGATATTGCTGTATTCATCGGATCTCACGATAAATCGTAAACTCGTACTACTTATATTACACCCGATTAGTTTGCGTTAATTTGCGTTACGCTGTCAATATTTGTAAATAACGTCTTGACTTCTGAAATATATGTCTCTCAAAAAATGACTTATTATTTTTATACCTGCCCATAATACCTGATCTTGTAATAAATATAAAAATGGAAATTTCAAAGACAATTAATAATAATAATAATCCATGGATTACATTAATTTAAATGTAATAAATAAAATTTGTTCTTTATTACAGATCTAAGACAAATAAAAAATAAATCTTATTAACAGTAATATTTATTTCTTATTTCTCGTAGATCTGTGATAAAGAAAAAATTTTTTTGGAACTCTAAACTTTCACAACAAATTTTTGGCTAATTTTGCTAAGTTGACATAATTTCATTTTATGTTACTTGCTGGCACGTTGTTACCAATTATATAATTTGTGAACAATAATATTTATCACAGAACATAGAACTTTATTTATTATTTCTAAAGCTGGACATCGAAAATTCTCATGGCATCGAAGTCACGTTGTCGTCGATAGTTGCGGTTACGCAACGATCTAGAGAAATAAATACAAAAAAGTGACAAAGGGAAGAGAGAAAAAAAGCTTCAGGGATTCTCAGGCGCGGTATTGTCCAGGGATGAGATGCCCTTCCATATTACTTCACTATGTGTCGCCATAATGCCTCACCGTAAAATCCATACAGGAGAGCGAGTGGCAGCGCGGGGGAGAGGGATTGGCAGTCCCGTAATCTTCGCGAAACCTTTGTGTGCTGTCCGAATAAAGAGACGTGTCGCGACCCCCATGGGAAAAGGAGAAAGAGGGCGAGGAAAGCTTTAAACGTAAGAGGCTGATTTCTTCACAAAATCCTTCGCAACTATTTGCTAATAAATTCGTCTTTAACGTACAATTTCTCATCGCAAGTTAGAACGCGACTAGTTAGTCCATCAACCGTGAAGAATTCGGCAAATATTTTGATGACGCAAAGATATTGAGATCAGATATTCAAAAAATTCAAGACCTACATTAACAACATTAATATGACATATTAAAAGAAAGTTGAATCTTTTATGTAAAATGTGTAATTTTTAAATATACTACAAAGAAAGAAAATCTTATTATACAATTAAACATTAATAATAAAGACCGTACATGAAGAGCATTTTCTCTTAGAGTTTACTCTCAGAATTACAAAAATTAAATAAAAATAAAAATGTAAAAGTTATGGAACGACATGATATATAAAAAGTCCTATGTATGTATATAATTTTTCTCTCATTTTATTAATATTTATATTATTATTAATATGAATGTATTAATATCACATATTAAAATATAAAATGTTTGATTAAACACACATTTTACTAAAATACATAAAAGTTTTTCGAAATACCATATTGCAGAGCTATGATTTTGAGGGTAAATTTTTTAAATAAAATAGAAAAAGTACATAATTCTCTTTGTGTTCTATTATTGTATGTGTGTTCTATTGTTCTATTATTAAAATTAATAACATTTTATTCAATTAAATAAATGTTTTTGACGGTAATTGTTTCATAAAAAAATATGCTTTATTATCTCGAGACTTATTCTAGTCTTCGATTATGTAAACAAAATCATAATAAACATTAATGGTTGTGGACAATTGGGATATATATTAGGAAGCAAGCTTTTGTAAGTTAATTTCACAACGAAAGATTCGACATGTCTGACCATAAATCCTCAGGTTTATTTTTCCTCTTTCCTTCTCTGTCGTTCTTTCTCTTTCTCTCTGCTCCATTCTTCACCATGACGTCAAGAAATTCAATTGACGGTGCATTTACCGGCGACAGGGATATATCCAAGTCCGGAAGATCGTGCCGCAAGATCGTCCTCGGAAGACATCCACAAAGGCATCACGGAATCTACTTACACCCCTTCTCGCTTCTAAGTTTTTTCTTTTTACTTTCGCTTTTTGTCCCACCCCCTCCGCAGACTGCTGACAACTTGCCGGTGAAACCAGCCGACGCGCGACGTACCGAATATTCCAGATACGGTATGTATCGTCGAGTTGAGAGCGAAGAACCGGACGATGGGTTCGCACCGCGCTTGCAGGAAGCAATTTCGCAATTTTCCTCCTTGACTTTGTCATCTTCGCTTTGCTATTCGCCTCGGCGAAATAGAATTTTCCCAGGTCGAGACGGGCGGAGCATGGTAGAGACGGCCACGAGTGCAGCCTCTACATCGACGTGTCTTCGAAGAATTTTCAGAATCGCTTTTCTCGTGGGACATCTCCCTTCGGCGTCTTAAGTGCGTCTGTATAGGTGTACGTCTATATGTAGCGCATTCGATAGGTTCGCAGAGAAAAGCTTTCTCTTTTTTTTTTATAGCTAAAGTGAGACCTTTAAAAATATCATTGTAAGAATGTGAAATGATTTTTAGGTATTTCTAACCAAATTCTCGTTGAATGGAATCTTTTAAGGTTTATTAGAGTTTTTGAAAGATTTTGTAATCCAAGGACTTTGAATTATACAAACATTGCAGGTCAGATTGCACATCCTTTATTTGTGCACGCGCTTTTGTTCGTCATTCGCTGACATAAATCTCAGTCTTTTAGTAAGATTTTTAATAAAATTTTAAAAGAATATAATTAATATAATATAATTATTTAAAGCATTAATAAAATTAAATTTTTAAAGCTTACAATTTTTCAATCAACATCAAAGTGTAAATTTCAAAACATATATAGAATGATTTTTAACTAGCCAACGGCAGTAACAGATGCGTTGTAACGTGATGTAGCCCGAGGGTATTACGTCTGCAATGGCACGACTGTAAGCTCTCAAAATGTGCATATACGATTTCTCAATGAAAGCTCGAAACTTTAATAGAACTAAACATGATTTACAAAACATAAATTCATTTTTAGGATCGCAAATTAGATTTAAAAAAAAAACCGAGTTAAACAAGTTTACCGTATAACATAATTTTAATTTGCTTGGAATCTCAGATATATAAATGAATTAGGAGAAATCGCGACGGATGAATTTTCCTCGGGAAAAAAGAGCGTCGTCAAACTCAAAGCCGAAAATGCCGCCGTGCCGTCAATAATCATTCCGATACGATTTCGCGCGTTCTGTGTAAGTGCGCAGAGTGAGCTGACGATGAATTACATTAGAGGCAGGAAGGAAATTGCTCGCCTCTTCACACGTCGGGTACATGGGGGAGATGGACAAAATCGGTGTGAATCATATAATTGTTTGATGCCGGCGACTGCCGGCCCCAGGCCAGCCCTGACACATTCTTGCGAGCCCCCGAGAAGATGACCCTTATATTTGTCGGGGAGGAAAGGATCACCACGAAATGCCCTTAACTACGGCATGCCGTCGACTCTGTGTACGCCACCCCCCCCCCCCCGGTAATCTCCGTGACATCAAACATTTTGTATGATCCGATGGGCAGGATGCCGGCCTACGTTGACACAATGATAAACTATGTTGATACCAAGAGAGCAGATTTTCAAAGAACAGATCCTTCCGCGAACAAATTTCGTGACGCAGTTCATATTTCGATTGAGTGCATACCCCTCCTCCTGATTTTTCTTATGTCTCGATTCAATAACAAGATAGGTCTAACTATTGCTCCTTATTACTTTTTACTTATTTAATAACTCGATAAATTGTCGCAGACATCAACGTTAATAATAATAAATTAAACTAATAGTCATTGATAATTAAAATTTAAAATTGGAGTAAATTGAAAATATTGCTTACACCTTATTATCATATATTATCGGTTTGTTAAACAAATGTATCCCCACTAGACAGTATTGGAAAATGTTTTTCGCAAGACATTGTACATTCTGTGTCTTCAGTCCGAACGGAAATTGATCGCATTCGAGACGGAAATTTCTCTTTCGAGATATCCGGACATCAGTGGGGAAAGATTTGCGAAAAGAGTGCCTCACCAAAGCTTTCACAGTTATTATCCTCGAGATATTTGTCGTTTAAGAGATCAGAATCAGGGTCGAGACAAACTGTTTTGGAGCCCCGGATGATAAATACAAAAATTTGAAATTATAAATACAATCGTTTCTTTGCAAATATTTGCAGTCGAAGTAGGTAGAACTTAAAAATCAACAAAGTATATTTATTAAAAAATATTTCACAATTAAAATGTTATTTAATTTGATTAATAATTTGAAATAAATAAAAATATTGAATAAAAAAAAATTGAAAAATCATTACGTTGTATTTTATTCCATTATAACTCGTCATAATATTATTAAAAAAAAATACTTTTTTAAATCTTATAGTGCCATACACTTTAACTCACCCCTGATTAGAACGATGTTGCGGCGATGTGGACTAGAGAGCGACGATTGTTTGCTGAGTGGTAAAAGCATCATTTTCTGTTTGTCCATCTTTCTGATGCTGCCCAATGCTTTTGTACATAATACGAACACAGTGCTTTTTCTCATACGACCGATTTCATACCGAAAGTAAAAATTGAATGTCGTATAACAATGCAAAGAATGTGTTTCCTCTTGTCACGCATTGTTACTTCAATTAATATATTAATATTATATAAGAATGCGTCAGTATTAATGTTTCGATTAGAAAATTGTTGAAAGAATTATTAAGAGTGTTGTTATTAGAGATAATATAATTAGCAATATGTAGCAATGCAATTGCAATGTAATTAGAATTAATGGAGCAGAGGGCAATTTCGACGTATTATTTTGTCAGACTGGTGTTAATATATAATTGTTTCCTGAGGCGAAAATTGCCTCGAATCAACCCTAAGGATGTCCGCTCGTCACGAGCAGTCCCCCTTCAATCCCCGACAATCCTAGTAAGTTGATCATTTTCCTTTAACTATTGGGTGAGCAATGTACACAGAATAAATATATTGGATTGATTTATAAATAAATTCCTTTTAACTTAACAAAACTTTTTTACATTTAATTTTTATATTTATTTATTTAGAAATAAATTTAATAGAGAACTGATATTCAATCTCTGTGCAAAATGTAAAATTTTGCAACATATATAAGATACAAGCTACTTGAATTTTTACTTTGTAGAATTTTTTTTCTACTTGAACGAAGAACGATCTCTTTAGTCTTTCTTGTCATCATAGGTTTACAGGCGAAAGGAGCATAATTACTTTCCTGATGGAATTAAAGAAGAAAGACGAAGAGAGAGAGAGAGAGAGAGAGAGAGAGAGAGAGACGCACTTCTCAATCCGCAAGCCTTCCCATTCACGATGCCGAAGGATCAGCCGCGGGAAAGCACCTTATACGCGGTGCTCGTGCTACCTAATTCCCTGAAAGTTCTTTGATACGCCGTCACGAAAGCTCACACAAAGGAAGAAATAAGTATCACCCGATGATAATCTCCGGATCTGTGCAATGAGGAACACACATCTTTACCGAGGAGTCTTGCCACCCGCGATGCGAGTATCACAAGTCCTCGGATCTCTGCGCAATATAGGACGATTAAATTCCACATCCAAGATTTCGACATTCGAGGACATGCGAGAATGCAATTGTGACAACACTACGGAGATACAAACAAAAGAGAAAAGACCATTACCTATTAAAAGGAAAAATCAATTTCTTGAGTTAAATAACACTTTACTTTTAACTTTTCCGTGTAGTTATTAGAATTTTTCACGAAAAGAAAGAAAGAAAGAAAGAATTATAACAATTCCTAAGTTTTCTATCAAAAATTTCGTCCTTTACTTGCGTTACGTAAGAAATAATACGCGAATTTTAGTTTTCTCCCTCCCCCACAATATTCCGCGTCTTCACCGTAAGACTTGTCTGTCTAGAGTGATGGCGAAGGTCCGAGGTGATCGTCCATTTCCGAGGTATCAAACGCAGACCCATCCCGAGACAAAGTCCTGGGACGCGACCTTTTTGATCATGTCCGCCTCGCTCGCGACATCCTTTATTATAGAGGACGTTTCCTCTCGTTTCCTGTTACTCCTCGTTTTCCGTCTGGACCGTTTACGTGAGAGAGAGAGAGAGAGAGAGAGAGAGAGAAGGCGGGAGACTTCTCTGACAGTTGCGGACGAATGGTTCCGCGCGAAACGACTCCACTTGCTCATTTATGCATTTCCGCTCGGTCGACTCGCATGGGTCTCCGTCGCGTCGTTTCGCGCGCGTTTCCAGCCCTTTTCAAAGGAAACCACAGCGCGGAAACGGTCAGTATCGTCTAATGATGTGGTCGAACATCCCGAGCTTCAAAACGAGCCGCAGCAAACCGGCATTCGATTGTCGCGTTTGCAAGTTTATCACCATGCTATCATTGATCGAAGAGACAGTGATTTATCTTTCAGTAATATGATTAAATTACATCTTATATAATAAATTGCAATGATAATTTTATCGATAACCATCTATACAAATTGTTATTTGCTAACTCCGCGATGACAACTTCTCACATGAAGTTAATGCAACAGAAAACCAAACGTGTCAAACGTCAAAGTTTACTAATCAGAATTATACAATAAGAATGTGAATAAACGCGTAGTTTTTATATTATCAATTAAGGATTCACATCTGAATTAATGAAAGACACGTCTTGATTCACGATCTTCAATTTCAGAGTCCGATAATGACAAGAGTGACGGCGTAGAGATATTGATTATTCTCTCGTCTTCACTGGACCATCCAGGCGAGTTGAAAAAGTCGCAGCAAGTGTCGTAAAGGTTTCTGCGAATCTTGCAAGCGCGCGAAACAATATGCTGAGACTAGGAAAAGCGTCATTATGAATTAGATTTAATTAATTTATGTACCAATTTTAATTGACTTATCCGCCACATCAATCACATATGCGGTATGGAATGTAAAAGACGCGTTTTTAATGCAAATTTACATTTTAAAACTACTTTTCTTTTTGTTATTTGTTCACTTGTTCATAAATTGTTATTTTAATATTAAGAAATATTCAATATTAATTTAACACAAAATATTCAAATAACACAATTGCATTAACACATGTTAACACATGTCAAAAAAACTTTCGTTTTTTTTTAACAAATATCGTTTTTAAGAAATACAAAATGTTTTCTATTGTATAGTTTGTATGATTAGAACACCAATGATTCTTTATGGAAAAAATGATAAAGTAACGGCAGATCTTGAAATTTTTCTAGCCCGCAATACATACGTAACGTGCGTCTCTCGCCTTCAGCTTCATCTTCGCCCTTCTTTCGCAAAGTATCAGATTCTTCGTGAGATCTCTTACAACGTCGTTTACCTTCTGATCGAGCGTGTCGTCGGTGCAACTGCTATCCGAATCAGAATCAGAATCAACGGCAATCGACAATCCGTCGAGTTTTCTGGCGCAACGCAGCTTCTTTTTAAATATCGATTTATCGGCGTCGAAGGAATCCTCGGCAGAATAAAGATCGATCAGAGACGAGCTGAACACGCCCGAGTCTATCGAACCGATATACCTTGACGATTTGGATGCCTCAAGCGTGGAATCGGTCGTGTATTTTTTAGCTCGCCACTTTTTTCTTTCCTTCTTACTTTTTTTAAAAGAAGAACATTTCCATTCGCAAATTTTACCTTCCGCGAAACCCTCTCGATCCTCAGATATTTCAAACGTGTCACTCCGTTCGTTTACCGTCCCAATTAAAAATTTATTTGGAGAGATGGACGGATCGTAACACGCGATGTGTCCCAAGCTGGAACGCGAATGATCGAAACTGGAGTCCAAGTTCGAAAGCGAGCAGTTATTCGGACTTAAGTTTGAATGCGAATCGTAATAAAGGTAGTTCGAATGTAGAGTTGAATGTGAGCCACGGACAACTGTGTTGCAATCTATGGTCTCAACAGCGAGCTCATCCTCGTTTCCCGAAATTAGACTCGGAATCTGCGTACAAGAGAAGTACTTAGAAATTGTGGAATTTTTGTTTGAGTACTCACTCATAGCGTCAATTGACATCGAGTCGTAAATCTGTGTTGTTGAGACGGTTGAGTCGAGATACGATGAGAACAATGGTGTGAATTTAGATTTTTCGATCGTCGTCATTGATGTCACATCGACAACGTCACGATGATCATTACTGCTTTTTTGGGAAACGGTAAGAAAATCTTCCGTGTCGTTTTCACTCCTTGCGGCCGAAAGATCGTCGAAGTCTTGGTCAATTCTTTTCTTTATGTCCTCCAGAATAGCCACCTCGTCTATCTTCTCGACGATTTTTTTACAATATCTCGATTCTTCTAAATCGAAACTTTCAGTTGACTCTTTCACATGATCGTCATTATTTAAGATTGCAAAATTGTTTTTTAGACAGACTTTATCTCCAATCGAAAATTCTTCAAGTTTATTGCCCTCCTTCGTTAAATCCAGATCAAAGGACATTTGTTTGATAAAGCGACATTTCGCCTTTGTTTTCTTCCTAGAAATTCTATTTGAAGAATAAACTGCCTCCTTTATCGTTTTAACAGAATCATGTCCAAAAACATTATTTGAATTTTTCTCAAGATTTAAAGAACCAATAGGATTCTTTGAAGATAATACCGTTTTAATATTAAGATTATCAACGTGCAAAATTTCCTGCACATTTCTACGTCGGTCATTTTTCAATGATTCTTCTTCGATGATCCTTCGAACGTTTGCTGGACTGCTCCTTTCTCCTGACATATTTCTTTTCCTCGCAATTATAGATCTATTTTCGACATTACTCCAATTTATTGTATTTATTTTCGTATCATCGGATATTGACGAAAAATATTCGTCACAGCTTTCTAAATTATTTTGAGAATTTTCGTCACAGCAGGTTTCCCGTAACGTCGCCGTTATTTCCTCTATCTGCCGATTTACGGCAGTAAATTTATTAACATACTCAGTACGCTTGTTCTCCAGAACTCGAACGCGCAACCATGGCTCGTCATAACTTCTTCCATTTGAGTTATGAATATCAGTACAAAAGTCCGTGACGATTCGGGGTTCGTAATTGTAGTGTTTGTCACAAATAATCTTTTCGGTCGCCAGCTTTGATCTTTTCTTTTTTCTTTTTCTTCGGAAACTTTTTCTGTTCGAAGTTTGAATTTGTGCGTCTCTGGTTAAATAGGAATCACATTTATTGTTTATCGTAAACGGATTCTTCAGAAAATCGTTAGGTAAAGAGTAATTGTTAGCCGCATGATTGTTCCGTACAGCATCGACTTTTTTTTCTTCAATACATTCATGGAGTTGACTATAATGAGAATTTCTTTTTTGAAGTCGATTGGATTTAGGGGTGATCTCCGTCCATTTCATGCAATCAATTGTCGTTTGGTAATCTGTACGAGTTTTAAGATCTATATTTATTGATAAGTTTGACGTTGGTTGCGTGATCCAATATTTGCATATTATCGTAGGTCTAAAATATTAAACGGATAGAATTTTTGTAAATATGCTTCTTTCATTTCCTTAATGTATAATAATTAATATTAAAATAATGAAGTACAACAGCAAAATAAGCGGAGTTTGTACGTACTATAAGCTAAAGTTTTTTAATATTAATACAATTAGATTTTTAAATATAATTGTATATAAATGTAAATTTCGATAATCTTCTTTTAATTGAAAAATGTCTTCCTATATTTTTAAATGTCAAATTAACTTAAAATTTATCAAGATTAAATATTGCTACCTGCGAACGATATTAAAACGTTTCTTAAAGTTTGTTATCGCACCGCACGAGTTTGAGAGATCGCTACTATCAATCAAGCTTCTCGCGCCAGAATGTAAGCCGATGGAATAGATTTTGGGAGCTTCAGGGACGAGGATTTTTTTACCGTGTTGCAATATTACGTCACGTCCCTCGTTACGACCGCGTCGATTATCGCGAAAATACTTCATTAGAAATTCTGGACGCCAGTTTCGACGTGTTCTTACGCGTGACATAAAATCGTCAGGATACCAAAAGACACTCTTCAGCTGATCGATCACCAGCGACGTCGACATTCGAGTTATTTTGAGCCTCTTACGCGGAGATTTACGCGGTCGATATTGCGCGTCCTGAGAGAAACCGTTCTCGCATCTACCGAATAACACAAATGCAATTTTCATAATTACTCAGAGAAATGCGTTACAATTTTATCTTTGGATTCTGAGATGTGTTCTTGAAAAATTAAAGCACTGAACATTCAAAACATTTCAATCCTCAGATTTTTAGATTTTTAGATCCTTATATACATATATTTCATGGGTATTTCGAATATTTATGTATCTGTACGTTTATAATTTTTTAGATATAGGATTTTTTAATCCTTGAATCGTTAGATTTCTAAATGATTAAAACTAGTAATTTTTAATAAATATTTAGAAAGTTATATATATATATATATAATTTTAATATTAAAATATAATTAAATATATTAATTATAATAATTATTTTTATATATTTTAATATCTCTAAATTTTTCTCATTTCGTTAGACAATATCAATCGCTGGTTTTGAGATTTTATTAAAGTATATTGGTAAACTTACACATGCATGATATTGAAGAGATTCGAAGATGAATATTTGCTTTCAATATCTCCAAAATCCATGACGCACATTAAATTAAAGCCGTTAATGTAACGTGCACCTATATTCATATACAACCTTTATGGCTTATTTCCGTCACTAAAAGGTATAATAATATTCAGAAATAAAATCAAAAAGGCATTGTAAAAATACAAAAAATTCGATACAAAAGCAATTATTATACTTTTAGAAATGTAAGTAAGAAATATGATAAAAATATAATAATTTTCTCTCTTCACGAGAACTCTTACTCAATTTTTCGTCTACATCTTTTCAAACACAGCCGGATATCTCTTTATACATATCATATTTATCATAATTTGACAATCGATACGAATATAAGTTTGGGTTTTTAATTATCACAAATAAATAATTCGATACGATTTGTATGATTTGACGTATCAGCAGGTTAGTTTCTGCAAGTACTAAATCATTTGAAAATTTGCATTTCCAATACTTATTAGCCGTTGATTTGTTCTTAAATAAATTTCTGATATTAAAATAATATTGATCGTGAGATTTTAAAATGTGATTTAGTGATGGAACGCGTGAAAGAAAAACTGCGTAATCTATTGAAATTCTTGCGTTATACTGTCTATATCGTCCATACCGTCTTAAACATATCATAGATCATTGACGTTTTAGAAAATCTCGATACTATTAAATATTTATTCAGAAAAGTGAGAGACTGACTACGTTTACACGACATCCTTAAACAGATTTAATAACATCGATACTTCTAGAGCTGGCCAATCATAACCATTCCATTTTTCCGAGGAATGGCTGTGTGTAATTGGCCAGTTTTATAACTCCGATGTTGTTAAACCCGACGTGTAAACGTTATAGTCACAGCCAAATTGATACTCAGACAGAACTGTTGAACAAAATTTGGTTGACAATGACAATGACTAATAAAACAATATCGTTGTATTAATTAAAAAAGTTTGATTATCTAATTAACATTTTTGTTAAGACGACAACATCTTGTAATAAACATAACGATATTATTTTATTAGTCACATATCAACCAAAGCTTTGCTTGCTAATACAAAACATTTCTCTCAGTATAGTGGTAGTTCCATATTTTTATAGTTAAAAGACTAGGTTTATGTGCAAATTAATATGGTGTATAAGCTCGGTAATTTTTAAAATAGGTTCAACTTATAACAAATGATCGGCATTCATAAACTTCGAAAACGTTTAACCTTAACCAGCCTTCAGAAAACCAATTTTCTGATAGAGTTTATTTTTGTCGATTTTAAAGATTTAGTACCTGATTCTCTTTGACGCATGGAATTTTTCTTCTTTATCATGTCCCGGCACCAAGATATATTACACCATCAAAATAATTATGTACAACATTCAAACTAGAATGGTAACATTTTTTGCATTATCATCACGCTTCTTTCTGTACTTGTACGACAGAGCAAAAATAAATCAACATAATAAAAAATAAAATAGAAATAATTTAGAAAAATATAATTCTTTTTTATTAATAAAATTCTCGTTTTTCCTAGAAAAAAAAAGAAGAGTTAAATTTTGTCGAGTAGCAATTAACGTTTCATTAAAACACGACCGAGAGGGACATCCCGTGGCAGGGTATGCATAGACTGCTATGAAATTCTCTGTGCAACCGTCTACGATCGTCGTAGTGTTAAGTCATGTGCAACGGAATGCTTCATCACATAGCTGAGCTAATTAGCCTACGCATTTAATAAAGACCGGCATTGGCCTTCTCTTCTATGATACATTATTGCCCACAGCATTCCGCTTCTATCAGGCACAGACAGAAAACTTTTAACATTGGAAAAAGTTTAAATATCTATCATCTTTTTTCCCTATTCGATTTGATAAAAGAATCAGTTGCTCCAACTTTTTGGTGAATTTACTTATTAGGTGAATATATATGTTTGTCTAATGTCTATATTTATTCAAAAAAAAGTGAAGATAGACACATGCTTACATGATAAGTGAGTTTACCCATGATGTAAGAAAACAAGGTGTACCAGTTTTAGAAATGCGCAGTGGTCGACTAATTAGAGATTGCCCTCAAATTCCCACAGATTAGGTTGTGTTACATGCCATAGACGCCGGTAAACTTAAAACCGATTCTAAGCTACCATAATTCCTGAAAGGACAATTTAGACTATTATTATCATATTATTTATCATATTTTACAAATTATTTACAAGTATATTTAAAACAAAAAACTTTAATAGAAAAAACGATTTTAATACCAAACGTTTTTATCATGTAATATTGTAGAACTTTACATATAGGTAATTTATCGATTAATTGTTTATAACGCGATCAAGTTTACGCGCGTGAAAGATTTAATCGAATGCGGGGTTCGTTGGTGCGCGGATGTTTCAAGAGACCTTTCGTCACATTAGGGTACATTCGCGTGGTTCGTTGAACGACCGCTTTCGTGTCAAGTTCGTCGCTTCACCGCCCTGTCCGCCCTGCCCTCCGACTCTTGTTACCACCACCCTCCTTCCTCACTTTTAACCGCGTTTCGCCTCCTCTTCTGAGCACTTGTTGCATGTCCGTCCACCCTCGAGAGATCGAGAAATCGTTATCACTGAAATTCCGGATGTTCTTTGAAGTCTTCAAAAAGTTAAAAACACAGATAATCAATTAACGAAAAGAAACATATTAATATTAATTCTCTCTCTACTTAAAGTAATTTCTATTTTTCCGATTATACGACAAAAATTACTATTTGGATTGACACGGAATTCTTTGAATAAATAAATTCAATTTTAAATTCGATTTTATTATTTGCTTCTAATGAAATCTCCTCGCGTCATTGACATCGAATCAGCAATCTCGAATTTTCTTGTTTCGCCATAAACGACATCTAGTTGATCGCTATCTGAGAGGGCCAAGACGCGTGCACGTAAAAATATGTGTATATGCGAGAGAAGCGTGCGCATAAACGCATCTCGCGATGGCTGATCGCGCTAGCGATGAAATTACTAACGTAAATACCAGTATGCGCGCATGCAGATCGCGTTCGATTAGTGCAGCAATCTGGGTTACAGTCAAAGGTTGCACACGCGATAATTGTATAGATCTGATTTTCCGTTTGCTACTTCTCATGGACATTTTTAAAAGGTGCATTTTCTGTTAAAAAATTTATAGGTAAAAATATTTTATTCTTCGTAACTTATCGTTAAAATAATCGATCGTTGTTAAAATTTTTATGTTAAATTAAGGTTAAATTTATGCAACCTAAATGTCAATTAAGATAATTTAACATAATGTAATTGTATTATTTAAATATTTTTTTAATATACAATATTTCATTAATGTAAAGATAAAATAACACAATTTACAAATAAATACACAAATAACATAAAAATAATATTTTTAAATGTAAATTTGTTAATAAATGAATAAAATACACGTGTCAAAATATTACAAATATAAATATTATTAAAAAACGTGGTTTCGAGTTATATTAACGTGTTAAATTTTTATCAATTTTTACATAATATTATCTTCTAACATGTAATATTCATTTTGTGTTAAATTAATACAAAAATTTAGATGGACTATTTAGGACATACAAAATGTGTTAAATTTAACACAAAATTTTTTATTATAAAAAAGAGAAAAAAATATTACATAAAGGAAATTTGAATTAAATGTTGTATATGGTACAAGACTTTACGTGCACATGTAGTTTGGAATATTCCAAATTCCAAATTATATATGCACGTAAGTCTTTACACTCACACTTTGTGCATGCAGTTGCTTATTCATTTAGAATCTCAATGAAATTGTTAGTCATCTCTTAATCTTTTTCTTGTAATTAATATTTTTTAAGCTAACTTATTAGTAATTACTGACCGCAGAGTACAGCGTGTCATAAACGTAATTAAATGTGAAAAAAATTAAATGTTGCGATTTTATATACAAAATCATGCAAAAACAATCCGAACGACATTATGCGCTCTGCCTAGTTTTCCGTCAATTTCCTAGTAGAAAGGAGAAAAGGATAAGAGAAGTATGCCTTGTGGTCAACGATAATACATTTCTTGGTAAGTAATTACCCTTGCAAACGTACACGCATATGCATTCTTCCAATCAAATAGCTTAAATAATGTCGATGCATCATCATTAAGGAAAAAATTCAGTTGCAGAAATTGACGTTAAAAAAAGCAATTGAAAGGTCGGTTTAGAAAAACAATTGACAGTTTCAATGAAAAAGCCAAAGGCCGATTTGAGTTAAAAAATTTCGTTGGCAACACATAACTTAAGACAAATTCTTTGCTCAACAAATTTATTCATTATCAAAATTGCAAAACACTCTTGAGTTCGATTAACGTTAACAGTTGCTGTAAATAAATTGATTGACAGATTGCAAACCAACTCTATGTAGCAATTAGGTACAATGCTGACAGCTTACACATAAAAAATTTTTTCGATATCTTCATCACGAGACTTTTAAATGACAAATTCCAGGTATTTTTTTACAGAATGTATTTCTGTATTTAAATCACACATAAAACAAGCTATTTAATAAATTATTCCGAAGAAAAGAAATCATAATTTACTGTCTGTGCAGTATCATTTTTTCAACAGAAAAATGCGGAAAAGTTGCGGAAAAAATTAAAGCATGAAGCGACAGGAGTTTACCTACGTCAAATAGTACGAGTGTAAAAGCGTACCGATACCCTCGTCCCAATAAAAGTATTCTTTAACAGTCAGGCAATCGAGGGTGCTTGTCCCTTTTTTTGTGCTACGCTTTATGCGACAGTCCATTAGTCTCTGTTTTGATGCTTGGGAGAATGTCATAGTCATCGTTCGAAACTTTGAGTAACGAGTTCTCTGACACCCTCGTATTAAATTTATTAAAGTCGCGTGGCGCCGACGACAAGTCTGCAATTTTGTGATTTAATACGCAGGAAAGACTCGTGCAATCTGCAAGAGCCACATTTGACGCGCGTGCATCAGCTGGGACGATTAATGTAAAAAAATATACATACATTTTCAATACACAGGCTCACACAATCGTGTCAAAAACTTCTTTGGGAATTTTCAGTTCAAAAAAGGTATAGATCCTGTAAATATATATAAATCTTTAAACATGAACTCTTCCACACACGTGCCAAACATTTTGACATCAATGCGAAAATAATGCGAAATATCGTATCCTCCTAATGTGAAAAAAATTCTCATAATATTTTTAAGAAAATTGTTTTATTCATGAAGATTTCTGAAGAAATACCATGAATTTTGTCAGATAAGATTTTCTTCTTTATAAAGTGTAGAAACTATAGAATAAAAAAATTCTAAAAATATAGATATTTCAGAGTTTTCATCTACGATAACAGAACTAAATAAGATTCACTTATTTATTTTTAAATTAAAAAGTAAAATTAAGTGGGCCATATTCAGCCCAGATATATCTTCTATCATTTTATGTAAAAAATTTCTAGAAAAGATATAGATATCTTCAGTCCTTCGGAAAAGTCTTTCAATTTATATATACATATATTATAGAAGAAAACTGACTTTTTTAAAGACTTACAAGATTATATAGAAATAGATTTTGAAAAATGCTAAAAATTTTCCATATAATAGTTGAAAAATTATGTGAAAAAATTTAAAAAATTTATCAGAGACAAAATTTAATAATCTCTTAATAAAACTTTGCCATTCAACATATTACATTTTAATGGTAAGGTACGGTATAAAAATCGATGTTTTAGAATCACGTTACTTTCATACACGTATATTCCTGATTACGTCCGAAACAACGTAGCGTACGTATTTTAAAATCTTCGCGGGCGCGCGGCCGGAACAATAACCAGTCAAATTCCGAGTAGAAGGTCTTTCGTTCCTTTTGGTACTAATATCTTTTTATTGAACAAGCGTGATAGCAACGGTTGCGCCGTGCAATTTGTGTTGTCTCGGATATATGTATCGTTTGCTCGTATCGCGCGCCGGCAAAGCTGATGTGTCGGCGACATAGTAACTAACAGTGCAATTGCAATTCACGCGCGCGGCGGAGGGGAAAAGTCGCTTTCCCGTCGGCCGCTACGTGAAATTGTTCGGCCACGATCATGGCGATCCAGATAAGGCATCGTGCCAGTATCAATTACAGGGGCGAGCAGCGGCGACGACGGGGGTGTATAATGACTGGTCCGGATAATACTTTAAGTCATACTCGAGAACGAGCGAGCGAGCCAAACGTCGCCGCCCTTCTCCGATCATTACCGCTCTGTTTCTCTCGGCGGCACGCCTAATTACTAATTATTACGGCGTAATTGTGCAGCATTACGGCTCGCGTTACCACTGGCGTTGCTGCGTAATCTGCATGCAAGGGCGGACTACATTATTCGCGCTTACACTTCGTAGCCGCGCTTTAGCGACGCTTTATGACTGCATGGGTCTTGGCTTCGAATGTTAACTCGCGATTTAAGTCCACCGGTTTCTTTCGCTGTACGATCGTCGATTTTTGACGGCAAAACACAATGCAAGATTTCGATAGGGATTAAGATAATTGCAGTATACTGAGTATATTTCTTTCATTGCAATAAATATCGATTGCGTTAAAAATTAATTGAATCGTTGACTATTATTGCAAAATTCTATTTTATTATTCACTTTTAGTAACTTTTTAATAACTTCGATTTAATTTAACAGGAGATATCTCCAAAGAGGCAAAAAGAGACAATTTAATTTTAAACAAGATTGAATAATTAACGAAATTTTACTCTCTCAATTTTTTCGTTGCACCCATTTATTATAATAAAACTTATGCGGCATATGTACGTTTTTGCTGTGACATAATAATCGCGGAGAAAAATAAATGTCACCTTTTGCAATTTGCATCGCGAGTCCAACCCGCGCGAGTTTTTCTAATAACTTAAACGTCGATAAAGGCAAGGCTTTCCTTTTATGACGAATGTGTAACTAGTTGCAAATGCGGCCGATTAGTATCACTGGCGAACGAGCAAGCGGGCGTTTCAATTAGCGATTTCTTGCGAAATCGCGCCGCATTACCGTTATAATTTTGCAGCCACCGAAGTTAGCCTAATCTCTGTACGTGGGCGGATTACATTATTCGCGCTTACATTTCTGACTCACACGCCGTGATTTGTACAACGATACGATAAAGATAAAGAAAGTGTGTGTTTCGAGATTGTGACATAATAGTTTCTTTTTTTTCATATCCGCGCAGAACATGCGCGATTAATTTTTTTCTTTATTTATTAATTTTCTATTTTATGCTTTTTATATACGACATTCCAGCATAATAAAAATATTTTATATTTGTATCAAAATCAAACCTTGTGAAAATTTAGGCGTTAAATTTTTTAAATACTCGAGTATTAATTTGATATAAAAAATGTTACATTTTTATTTTCATTTTGCATAATATGAGTTCGTGTTTATTACCGTCTAATATAGCTTGTATTAAATTTAATACAAAAAATTTTTACTGTGTGTAAAATCTCTCTTTAAAGAGATATACAAACGTTAATAATCATAATTTATTAATAATCTTAATATTAAAAGTTATAATTATAATAACAAAGAAGCGAGTTAATTCATATAAGTAAAAATGTATTTAAAAATAATATGTAGTATCGTGTGCCCATGTGCTCCCTCCCCCAAAAAATAAAATCCAGCCGAATTATGAAAATTACTCATATATAACACTTACGCTAATTTCCGCGACAAGTCTTTCTACAGGCGATCGCATGACAGGGGAGCTTAGAGTGACTGATGTGCAAACCAATAAAGATTTGTGCGCCGCTGTGTACACATTTGTTGGTGTCGGATATCACGAACTTCCACGGAATCAATCCTTCTTCGATTTTCGGATTATCTCTCCTCCGTCCTCTCCCCAACTTTTTCTCTTTTGTCATTCAATTTTATGAAGTCTCAAATTTCTCTCTTCTCGTTATTTCGTTCCTTTCAACATTTGTGTTCGTAACTGCCAATTATAAATGCAGATGACTCTTTAAGATATGGGGTTTGAGATCGAATGTAAAGGGACGTGACATCATAAGTAACAATAATATCGGACACCCTTTCTTCTCATAGTACTGTAACCAATGCGGCATCATCGAGCCTATCATCGGGTGCTTTTCAATCGGGAGAGGATCTCCCCCTATTGTTTCGTGCAGGCATTCACGGGTCTTCCCCGGTCCTTCATGGGTTCCCATAGTCGCGACGCTCCTGTGGGAACCCGCTCCTCGCCAGGTCGCCGGCAATTCCTGTGGGAAATATCCGCGTCCCCATGCAACGGATCCACGTCGGGGCTTCATGGTGTGTAAATTGGTTTACACGGCCGCTCGCACTCGCCTGCTCGACCACCCACTCGCTCGCTCACTCTCCTCACCCGCGTCCCATAAAAATCCGATGACTTGAGTTTATCCGTTTCACATCATGCGCGACGACACGTGCACCAAGCTAACGCGTATTGTGCGCATCCATAAATTTCGTAGAATTAATTCAACGACTCGGCGCCTCTCTGATTCATGAAACTCACCGTCAAGTTCTAGTACGAGTAGAAGAGTTCCAGTAGAAAGAACGAGAAGTAAAAGAGAAAAAAGAAACTCTATACAGCATAAAATATTTTAGTAATAACGCAAAATATTATTTCAGCAATATTACAGAAATGTTTTAAATTAAATTTCTGCAAAACTACTGGTTGTTCTATGCTGTATAAGACATATCGTTATGTGTATTTATGTTCATATCGCTTTTTGAATGCAATAAAACAAAACGAAGCACTCATTTCAAATCAATTCAAAATTGTAGTAAAAGAGAACTAAACAATAAATCACAACACATAAAGACAATTTAAAATTACAATTAATAATGAACCAGTCAGAGTATTGCCATCGAGAAAACTTTTTGACTTTCCCTCTCATATCTCGTCTACATATATTTTCAAATATTCGATTATATCACGGATAATGCGCAAACTCGACACGTGACCGTGGTCCATCAACGGTATTACATTATCATACACGTTGCAATGTTCTACGATGATGCTTACCCCTCTAAAGAAGTACCCCTTTCTCCCTTGGGTCTTTTTCATGGCTCATGAGATTCACCAGTACATAATGCGAATTTCTACTTCACTTAGTCTTAACTATAATAGCAATTATTCGTTTTTATTCAATATCGTCGCTTTGCGGTAAACTTGCAAAAACAAAAATTATCTAATGCAGACAGTACAAAATTTTGTGTTTAATATAAAATAAATATGTTAGAAAGTAATATGAATATTTTACGTAAAAAATTAAATTATGTTGTTTATTTATATTGTGTCATATTAACATTAAGAAATATTAAACCTCAATTAAATAGAAGATATTCATAGATAATACAATTACATTATGTCAAATAACAAGTTAAAATTAAAAAATTTAACACAAAAATTTTAACGTAAACACCAATTTTAGTATAATATAATATTATACAAGATATTTTTGCTGTGTGGAATAGTACGTAGAGTATGTAATCGTACTTGACAACAGAATTCTTAAATCAAATTAAAGAAATAAATGGATTTTTCTTCACCCAAGATGAATTTCGCTAAAAAGTCTCGAGACAAAATTGAAGAGCTTTTGTAGATCGTATGATGCCATGATTACTTTTTCGAAGCTGCCGAAACCACGTCTACCTAGCATCCCGCCGATAGTTTCACCTCCCAGAGTTCATTTAACAGTTCACAGGATTCTGCGACGATTCGTGCGATCACGCGTGGCCTCCTCCGGAGACTCCCCGGAGACCGGCACGCACGGCAGAGCGTGTGTACACGCTGTATGTATTCCGCGGTTACCTCATCATGGGAACAACACGCACACATGACGGATGGACGTGGCATCGAAGAAGAGCGGAGAGGAGGAAGTGGTGCGCACAATGCGTTACGGCAGCCAGAAAATTCGCGATCGCGACATGCGTGCACGGCACGTGCCGCGCCGGATTAACGAGGGTGCGTGGTGGCTCCTCTCCTCCTCTCCTCCTCGCCTCCTCGCCTTCTTATCTTCTTTTCTCTACGCGAGAGAAATTTGTTGCGAAAGTGTTGTCGGTACGTTGACGAGGGAGGATCAGCTACGATTGCGAGCCTTCTCTGTCGTCACGCCCCCTCATCGTTCGTCGCGTAAATATTCATTTAGGGGATTCCCGTTTGCATTGTGTTCACTGCAAATGGTCGGAATCATGATCAAAAACCTCTTTACGAAAATCTCCTTTCGTGTGAAAATGACTTTTCGTTTAAAATTAAAAAATCACAATTAATGTAAGAATTTTTCATTGAATAGATACATTGTATCGATTAAAATACACTTGCACTATTTTCATCCGACTAAAAATATTTGACATAAAAGGTATATTAGAAATAAATTATAGAAATTGACGATTGGTGTCAATAAAGTCGCTATTGATTCAAAACTCTTACAATAGTTCTCTACTGCAAAATACGGAGTAATTTTTTTAAGAAAAAACCCTTAACATTTGTTAAATTCTAAAATAAGTTAATTTTCAATAAAATTAAAAAAACTCATAGAAATATATAACACCGTTTAAAAAATTTCTTGGAACATCTTATATAAATTTTGAAGATTGTTTAATTTTTAAAAATAAAAATTATTTATTGACATTAAGTATATTTTGTACACAATTAAATGTACAAAATTTTATGTTGTTTTAATCATAAATTTTATTCCAAAAACGCACATTCAAAAATAAAGGTTGATATTTTGAATAAAATAATTATATCTATAATAAAGAATTATACTTTTATCTCATAATTATAAGGTATATTATAGGGTATATACCGTTTTAAAACTTTTAAACGATAATGTAATCGAGCAATAATGTCACAGCTGTTATTATATGTTGCGAATAACGTCGAAATTTGATATCGCAATGTTCGGTCGCAAAATCAATAGAAATAAGAGCGTAGGAGAAAACATCAAAGAAAGCATCCCCTGACTGTGACACGTGTATCCTACATTCGCACGTGCGTAAGGAGGAGGTGCGGCGTTGCGTTGCGCTCAGTGTGCGTCGATGTGCCCGCGGCAAAACGGTGGCAGGTCAGGTCCAAAAACTTTGACTGACTCATCCTGGACCCACCAGCATTATGGTGTGCAAGAAAGGTATATACCGAAAGGGACAACGGTGAAGGGAAGTTTGAACGCACATGCAGGGGCGATGGAGATACTTCACGAAAGAGAAAGAGACCATCGTGGCCTCCGCCATCTCATAAGCAAACAGCGGGAATTTACAAAAAAAAGAACCTCGTTGAGAGAGATAGAGAGAGAGAAATAGAAAAAGACAGAGACGGACGGAAAGGGATCCTCAATTTCTCCTGTTTAGAACCCGACGATGTTTGATCAGATTGACTGCGAAGCAGCCGCGGCGAGGGTTAATTAAAAAGGGGATAGAGCTGATTTGATTACTGTATTTCGGACAGTTGAGCTCGTATTCGGCGCGTCGTGAATTTTCGATTATCCGAGTACCTTCCTGGCATGTTCCTCCTGCCATCAGAGATTAGTCGATTAATTAATGCTTCGTCGGGCAAAGAGCCTCTGTTAGGCCAAGTTTGCGTAAATGGTATAACTCACGATATAAAATACAATGTAAAATATATTGTTTGTATTTCATTGGTACAAAATATTGCTACAAAATCGGAGAGCAAAAAGTAAAAGTAAAAATATGAATCACAGGTAAATTCGATTTCTTAGATACATGTCTGTAAAAATATATACTTGTTATTAAATAAATCTCTTTTGATAAAATTAAAATAATCTGGCATCTAACGAATTCTACAAGCGTGAGAACGAAAAAGAAGTATAAGCGAACGGAAGTGTCGCGTCGTCGTGGTGGCGACAGCGTTTCAGCGGCACGTGCAAAGAGTAAACGTACATACGCATATACGCACGCACGCACGCACGCACGCACGCAAGCATACACGCATACACACGTGACATTTAGTAATAAATCGAGGATATTTCAGTGGCAGTCTCCATCGACGAGGGTGCGATAACGCGTCCGATAAAATAGGTGGTACCTGCCCGGCGCGCGGTGTGTGCGTCGGCTACGACCACCGTGAGTCACTGTCGGATTTTTAAGGGGAACTGTGGCGAGTCTTCCGCAACAACGATATTCCTGTCATGCAGAAGGGCACGGAAAAGAGAAGGAGGAAGGGGGTGGGCAAAGACACCGTATCGATTTAATAGCGTTCTTGTTTACTAGTAATGAGTCTACGTTAGACCGGATGCAACGGCGAACATAAGAAGCCAATTACCATCGACAAAGACATGAAATATATATGTTTTGATCTATCTTCAAAGTCCGTGTCATAAGCAGCTCTGATAAATTGATATAGTTATAGAAAAATTTATAATATATACATATATTTAGAAATTACAGGCAAAATTCTCAACGATAGATAGTAAAATTTACAATGTAGAAATTAAATAGAAGAAAAGTTGATTTTTCATACACACGTACGCACAAATTTCAATATCAAAATTATCCTTTAAACGTAAAATTGAAATAGAATTAATATTATACTATATATACTATATATTATGAGATTAATGAAGCATAAGAACCGATAATAACTGTGTGCTCAAAGTTTCTAATGTTAAGAGCATCAACACGCGTTTTATTAATTGTTGTAATTTTATCAAATGGTAACTAAAGTGAAAAATAAAGATACATAAAAGTTTTCGCGACAAACAATTACTTTCAACATGTCGATTTGCTCGGTGCATTTACGCACGCGTGCGTATCGCGCTACGTAAACTCGTGCAACGGAGTAGCTAGTCAGCAACTCGTGTATATGCGTTTGTCGCATGTGTAGCTTATTAAGTTACGCGACTAACGTCAGTTTCTCAAATCTCGTCTTCGCTCGCAAACAATGCCACTCGGCTAACTTTCCACTTCTCGCTTTTAGGTTTATATCGATAATAAAGAGTCAAGCGCGAGGATTTCAAGAAAATTCGCAGACAAAGTACTCTGCAGTTGAAGTTTGCAGAAAAATTTTAATTTTGTATGTAGAAATTTTTTCTAACAATTTTTTTTAAATAATTTTATAATTTTCTAAAAAAGTCTATCGTATATAATCTTTCAGATATATGTATATGTATCATATATTAAAAGAGTGAAATTACACAAAAGTTTTATTAGAGTTATTTTACTTTATAACTTTATTTCGTTATAACATATAAGAAACAGATTTGCCATTATAAAAAAAAGTAAAAAATTCTTATTTGACGTTAATGATGAATTGTTGTTAGGTAAAATACTTGTCTAATTTGACTTCTTTGGTTTCTCTTGAAAACATGACAGATTGCGAGAGTGCAATAACTCCTGCATCTCGTCGTGGGATAATCTCGCGAGTTATTCTCGCGCGGAGCAGTCGACGCGTATATACACGAGCTCGCTCCGACAGTTACTTCTCGTAACTTCGTTATTTCCGAGAGCCGCGTGGGTCTGCTTAACCCTATTAACGCGCATACGACGCTTATTTGCAGTATCAAGCCCCGGCGGTGCGTCTGCCGTTCCATCCCTGTTTCTCGCTCTCCGCGAACCTCTCTCGGCTTTCTCCCCCTCCCCCTCTTCTCTGGCAGCGTCGCGAGAGTAGCAGCTCTCGTAATTCGAGGTGTACGTGTTAATTGCTGTATTCATCCCGGGTCGGCCGAAAGGGTTGCCCGTGCACGCCGACTTCTGAATAGCGAAGCTAAATACTGCGACGTAATCCGTTTAAAAGGGAAATGCGACTGTATCAAGAGCGCGGTGACTATTCGCTAAAGAAGGGCTCCCGGACCGATGACGATCATTTCCCGAGCTCGGGCGGATGGCGCGATCAAGATGACAGATTCATGGCAAAGACATCATCAACAGTAAGAAAGGAAACAAAAACCGAGCGGCCCCTGTAAACATCACAAACGCTCGTCATGTATATTTTACATATATCGTCAATTAATTGGACTATAGGCTGTAATTACCATCTCACCATTTTCTGATCATTAATGTTTAGAAGAAAATTCTAAAAGCGGGCTTTAAAAATGATTTTCACGAGGTATATCGGAAGAATGCGCTTGCAAAACGACATTGTTCCGCGCGCGACGCCTTCCCTCCCTGACTTACGACGACTGTCACGAGGTATCGGGTATCCCATTAGATACCTCTCTTCGTTCTTTCGTCTCAGAACCGTCTCCCTCCCGACCTCCTCGCCGAGGGAGATGTCGGTAGTCGACCCCCATTAGACGGACAGGGTTTCGGTAGCAGATTGCAGGTTTGCCATTCATGATACACCGAGGGAACCTCTTTATTCTTTGCCTTTCTTTCGGGGGCCTCCATTGACGAGGCGCGAGGGCGCACAATACCGGGACGCTGCTGCAAGCAGCCTCTAATGAGCGCGTGCCGCTGACAGAAATATATAAGCATTACGCGCGCACGCCTTCCCTCCCCGCCCATCTCTTTAGTGTTAGTCGATGGACGGATACCTACGTACTCTGAATGACTAGGTATTCACGCCACTCTAACGAGTTTCTTAAATCCCGGCGATTTGTATCTTGTTATGCTCGACGTGGTTACGGATTTCTCCATGTCGCAATGGAGATAGCAATAATGCAAAATCATGAATTAGAAAACCTGTTATTGCCTGTTAATACGAATTAGGGCGACAATTTATTGGTTACATTTATTTCTTTTTGTAAAAGCTATTTATAGCTCAAAATCTTCCGAACAACATAAAATCTTTCACGAGTTATTTTATTAGAAAACTCCTGTCCTCAATGAGTTATTAAAAGACTAGGGAAAAATAAAATCAAATTGATTTATTTTAAATATCTGTATAACTGTATATAAAACACACACACACACACTCTCTCTCTCTCTCTCTCTCTCTCTCTCTCTCTCTCTCTCTCTCTCACCAAGTAGCAGCAAGATTAGCTTTGTCAGGAAAATCTTGCTGCTACTTGGTAAAAGATAGTGATAGATTAGCAATGAAATGGCAAGCCAAGCATAAACATAACGTCAGAACCCTCGAAAGTGAAGAAATAAGGCCCTTAATCACAATGTATCCGTCTAAACGATAAGATTGACATGTTCAAAGTTTCGCAGATGAAGGTCGGAAAAGATCGAAGGCCAAAGAAGAGTGCAATTACAAGGAAATTTGAAAGTGTTTGGTTGAGCGTTATCGAATCAAGTGTCATTATGCACCTTGACTGTGCGACGGTTCATTCTGTGACGCAAGTGCAACGCGAGTTACCCCCCTCGTATGATTCCATTCCAATTTCCCGGTCGTATTCCCTTCTCTGCCCTTCAGTATAACTCACCACCAGTGCGGGTTCATTCCGCTCGCGCGACCGTTGCGACGCAGGTGCAGGGCCTACCTGCACATGCATCGCGGACACGTTCGACACGGTGAGGCCGCACCTCGTCGCCGTCCTCGGCTGTTCGGCATGAATCACCGATCAACCGTCAGCAATTTCGAAGAGCTCCCTCACCAAAACTTGCTCGTGACGAGGCGCGGCAGTTACGGTGCCGTATAACGGGTCCCACGAGTTTTCGCATTAAAGACCGATCGCACCCGTCGATAATCACCTCGGGACAGCAAGCATTAGTTCTGGAAACAAGATAGTTTCTGGGAATGCATTCGTGAGTCTTCTCATGAAAAAAGCGATTATGTAGAAATAAAGATAAATCGTAATTTTCCTAATTTAAGCAAGCGCGAGCGCAAAGTTTTCAAAACAGTTTTAGAAAATACTTTGAATCTTTTTTTCGCCAAGATATTTTATCTCTATAAATATTTCGGCTTCACATACACACACATGACCAAATGATAATAAGATCTCTACCTTTCAATCATTACACAGCAAAGTTATTTGAAATTTCATTCTTCGTAATTATAAATTATCTCTTTTTAAATTAATAGCCAAATTTACTCGGCCGGAAGTACCACTTCTGGGGATGATACGTGGTCGTCGTTTCACCATTAACCGATCGATTTATTGAGCCGTTACGGCGTGGGAATTTGAAAGTTCGAGTGGGACGCGCTGAAATATCCGTTAACTCGAGTGCCAGAGCTTATGGGGCGACGAGGGTAATTAACACATCGATGTTCCTCTCTCGCTCAGTAGAGGACCCCCAGCGAACAGGCGGTTGGTTTCGCGTGGGAATTTCACACCGCCGCGCACATTCGCGTCTATAGAAAGCTATCAACATTGAAGAAAATGTTTTCCATCCATTCCCAGAGTTACTGTCCCAAGCTACGAAGTTACTTACTTGGAATTGTTGTATAATATATTCCGAAAAAGACGAGAGAGAGAGAGAGAGAGAGAGAGAGAGAGAGAGCTATTGAGCGAATAAAAATCTATTACATTGTACAAAACAAATGTGTCATGGATAATTAAATATCTCCAGCATTTAAATCTAATTTTAAATTTTTAATCAAAATTTTAATTCGGGAACAATCACTCCCCCCATGTTTTTTACATAAACAATCTTTTAGGGTAATTTTTACACAATATTAAAAAAATAATTACTAATATTGTATATTCCTGATTCTTTTATAATCAGTATTTGAGATTATTATGTACATTTATTTCATATTTTCTAAAAAAGTAGAGAAAAAATTAAGTACAAATTCTCTGTCAATAAAGAAAATTACTGTGACTGAGCTATATTTTTTCGTTATTATAAAAATTATTTCGGAATTTCCTGGATTAAAAATAAAATTAAAAAATTAAGAAACGAAATTACTCTAACGTGTTAGAGAAGAGTATAGGTGTTAATACATTGGCTTGAGTTACATGAGAAAGTGAAAGTATGGGATAATGAGCGCAAATGTACGCCTACGAAGTATATGACATAAAAAGATTGGTGTAACGGAATGGGCGATGCCGGAACGAAGATCGTATGGGATTTCTGGCGTCGTCTGCGTCGGCGACAACGAGCCGCTGGGCGCCGCGCGCCGTTTGCGCGAGAGAGCGTCGCGACGCGACGGACGCGCATTGGGACACGCGTCGCGTGACACACTGCCACCGGTAAGCCAATGCATCACGCGTCATGATAGCGAGCCCGTGCGGCGTTATGACTCAAGGGCCGTCGTGTCGTCAGCGTCGCCGAAATGGGCCGACGAGTGACTCACGGTTGACCCTTTCGTAAGCGATTCCTCGAGATTAGTGCAATGTCCCAAACAAGTTCAACCGACGCTGTTCCTTACATCTCGTTTCTGTTCCATTTATATAATGTAATTTGCAACGTTTAAAATAATTTAAAAAATCAATATTTTTAAATAGATAGCAGTCAATTAGCTTTTATTGTTATATTTATGAAATATCTAGATGAAAACGTATGTGATAAAAATATAAAAATTTTAATAAAATTACTCGTAAAGTTATCTTCTTTGTGTGTCACGATGGCGATAAAAATTTAAAATATAGATAGAAACGATTGAACGTTTAAAAATCTGCTAAGAGTGAATATAGATTTTCGTTTGTACAATTTATTTTACATATAATTTGTAAAGTATTTCTAAATTTTAGCCACATTTAGCAATATTGAAAAAAAAAAAAAATATTATTAACACCCTTGTTGTACAATTTGGGGAAAAAATGCGTATTTCTCTATCTCTCAATTAATACTTGTATTGCTCTTTCGGCAAATGTAACAAGCGGCACGTGCAATCGCGGATGTAAGGTGACATCTGTTCATTTAAGGAAACCACTCTATCGGCGATGTCCCAGAAACGACGTTGGGAGTCCTCGACATTACGACGCGACTCTATTTCAGGCGACGTCGGCGCGCGGCGTCGCGTCGTTCGGAGGCGACGCGCGACGCGGCGGTGGTGCACCGGAATGCAACGCGCCCGTTCTCTCGCCCGAGCGCACGCGACCCTGACAGAGTGTCGCTTGATCTCTTCGCCGTAAACGAGATTAAAGGTCCAATTATAGAGTTCTTCGGTAAATTATTACTGCCGCGTCCTGGAAGCGGTCTCTTTTCTTGAGACGCGTTTCCTCGGAATCACACTTGACCTATGATCTCACCCTTTCACGTGAGTTCTCTCGCGTCAATTAACAAGCGATTCACGAAAAGGATATTGCAAACGTTCAGTCTTAACTGAATATTGAAATTGCGCGAAAAAAAGTAATTGCTTCGAAAAATTAGATAAAGGGTTAACAAGCATCATCTTAAAGCATAAAAATCTAGACATATCATTAAAGTTGAACATGAAAGATCTCGTGTAGATTATAATTATATATATATATATATATAAAAAAAACAGTATAACCTGCATAATATAAGAAAATTGTTTAATACTTCATATGCGTATATCGAAATCTAACCACGTTACATTTTAAAATAAGAGCTCTGTTTTACAACCATTTTACGACGACTGTAAATATTAAAATTAAATTCCAACTTATGATGACAATTATTTGTATTAAATTTAGTCAGTTCGTTTCTCATTGGTCTTGGATTCGTCGCTGGCGTCGTGACGCCATTGGCAATTTCGTCGAGGATTATCGGCCCGTTTCCGTGCGCCTTCTCGCTGTTCGCCAATAACTCTTCCTTCCCCACGAGTCGGATACGCCGTTGAATCAACGCACGGCTTGTGGAACTATTTCAAAGCATCGTGTGTCATTGCGTGCACGCAATATTTAGCCGTGCCCCACCGTGTGCGTCGGGCGTCGGCGTCGAGTGAGTCAGTGCGACGACGTCGTCAACGACAACGACGACAACGACGACAACGACGACGACGACGACGATGTCTAGACACCACTACCAGCACTCCAGCTCGGCGTCATCGTCACTGATTCGCTCGTTTGTCCTCGTGTTTCTGTTGCCGCTCGTAAAATGGGTGAAATCATTCTTAGCCCGAATCCGACGAAGCGCCGCGCCGCGCCGCGCCGTGCGAGGCAAAGATTCATTCACGACAGTAACGGACGTGAAATAGACATACAATGTTTTTATTGTTTACTGCTTATGTATATAGTATTTCTATAGAGAATATCTAATTCTTTTTATATGACATTGTTGATATGTAATCAATAAATAACTATAATTTAATAGAATTTTAATAATATTGTAAAATCCTTTTAAACAAAAAACATAAATTAAAAAAACACAACTGTTAAATATTATAAATAATAAATTTAAATTGCTTGAGTTATGAGTGACATTCTATCTTCTTTTAACTTGTGTGTGTCTCTAAATTCATTACTTTAACACAAAATATATAATTTATATAAAAAAACAAGTTTATTGACCTATTTCTGTGGTCGAGTAGTTTAGTTTTAAGACAAGCAGTGTCCACATTAATGTCTATGCTAACCTAAATGAATAATAAACTAAATTTAAGTCAAGTTTATTTCGAGTTAAATTGTTAAACTCAATTATTTTAATGAAATTAATGATATACTGAATAAAAGAGCAAGAGACCTTATGAAGCATGATTATAAATAACTTAAAAAGTAGTTATAATTCGACATTTTGAACAGTACCTGATTTAACAGTGTATAATAAAAAATCATCTTGGTTCTACTTTTCTCAATAGTAAATGCATTTTAAATAAATGCATTATACAATAATAGTGTATTAATTATTCGACCGATACATGTTTCAAATATAAAGATTGCCTATTTCAGTATATGCAGAGGATCTTGATGCTTAATATAATGTTTCTGTTAATTTAATATTCTTAGTTCATATAAACTGCGCGTCGACAATTTTGTCGATCTTGAAACACAGTTTTTATCTAGATATCGATGCTCAGAAGCATTTTTAAAATCTACCCTTTCCCGAAAAAACTAAATAATAAATGCATAATGTTTTACAGATTCCTTTCATAGCAGTCAATTTCTTTCCTTTTAGGAACATTCAAGAGAACAGTCGAGAGAGTGAAATCGTGGACGAGACGTTCGTTGGCGGGTGCTACGAGGGATAAGAACGCATTTAAGTAACTATATCAACGTCCCGGCCCAGGTGAATCATAATCGTTCTACTAAGTTGCGTGCGGCACCCCAGTCAGAAACCACCCTTTGCGGACCCTTTCCTCTTCTCTCCTCTCTATCTCTCTCCCTCTCTCTTTACGCAGCTCGCTGCGTAAAGACACGCATAGCCGGCCAATTATGTTCGGCGACGCATGCCTTGTCATGCGGGGTATGCAGCGCAGCCCTCTTTCCCGATACGCCGTGCGGAATTCTTGAAACTGGCCACCCGCTAACTGTCCAGTCGCATTCTCGAGTATGCAATTTATTCTTTATCTGCATGCATACGTTGCTGCCTGGCGGTATTCCACCACAAGGGATAACTACTAATATAGAGAAATAACTACTAGATACTAGTGATAGACATTGAAAAGAAAGCTAGACAAAGTCGTTCTATGCTTAACAAGAGCCTTACTTGACTATTAATATCCTAGGATGGATATAACTAATGTATGACTATAATGTAGTATAGCTCATAATGATGGATATCTACGAAAGCGGTAAAGCCATCACACGTCTTCAATTTTTCATGATAAAACAATTCTTTCGAATGTAAAAATATAAATCTATAAGATTATCTGAAATATATCGTCATTTAGTTCGCCATATCCTTCCCTTCGTTGCGCTTTTATATATCTTTGAGCAAGTGCATTACTTCAGAGATATCATCTCCTTAACCGATGAACATGTCTTGTCGAAACAGGAATATATAAATAGCGTCGGCGAAAAATAGCTTCCGCTCGTATTATTATAAGCAGTTTACACCATTTTACGCTTGCGTATAGAGCCCGGAATTATACCGGCATTAGAACTCAATGTTCCCGTAATTTCTTTCCCTTCTCCACACAACAATTGTCTCATCCCGGAACGTTAACGATTCGCAGGGCACCATGTTACGCATAATCTGAGCGCGGCAAACACACGGAGCGCGGCATCCTGTATTTTAAACGGGCAATTTCACGAGTCTTTGGCCACTGTAGTGATTTCATCTCTCTCCCCCGTAACGATGGATGACGGGAAGGGCGCTAACTACCCTTATATCTACTCGCGGGAGAGACGAAAGGGACTGGGCGCGTCTGCCTGCTCACCATCCCTAAACGCATCTCGAACGCCTCAACAGGTCCATGAATAAGTTAGGGCCACCGACGGCGACGTGTCGAAGACATAATAGATTTTGAGAGCCGCTCTGATGCTCTCGTGAAAGGGCTTTCCCGGGAAATTGCCTGTGTAGCCTAAGACCGCCTGACTTTTTGCATACGGGATGTGCTGCGCGTTTTCTCTCAATCGTGCGGATTACTCGCATGAATTTCAAGTTCATTTTTCGCTAATGACATTTGAGACGAATCTATTATCCTGTTTCTCGTAGTGGTTGAATTTTCGGTGATTACTTCAAAACACACACACACACACACACCAATAAATTTTTTGTTGTAAAAAAAGTAAATTAAGTAAAAAAAATTAATTACATAAAAACAAAATTTACAAAATGTAACATATAACATTTCACACGTTTTAACCGGTTTATTCAAATTTTTATATTAATTTAACACAAGAGAGATGAGTAAGTTGAAAAGTAATATAAATAGTAAAGTATATAAAAGGTAAAGACACACACACGCAAAACATGACATGCACAAATATGTAAGCAAATTGTAGAAGCATATTTCCTCAATTAAATTAACACATTTTATTTATGTATATCTTAAAAATGTACGTTTCATTTTTAAGTTGTGTTCACTCATTCCTAAAGTGTCATTTTATAATACTAAAAAATGTTGAACATTAATTTAGTATAAAATATTCATATTCAATTTAATACACATAACACAATCACATGTATTATGCAAAATTAGTCTTGAGTATAATAAAAATTTCACAAATTTTAACAAAGATCGGTTTTAATACAAAATATTTTTTATTACTATAGATAGAAAATAATTCGGAATCATTCGAACACATTTCTGAGTGCGGCTTCTTCGCAAAGAGAAGTGAAGGAGAACACCGTTTCATCGGTAGCTATAGACGCCTCGTGCAAATTTTGCGGCAACGCGCAACGGCAAATTAGATAGCGTTTCGCGATCGAGAGAAAAGAAGGGGGACCTGTCGAGAGGGTGCACCGGATTTGCATCGAAAGTGCCTCTTAAACGTCCTTCCCCCTTTCTCCGCGGCATCGGGTACCTAAGAACAGATTGCGAGACAAATTTCCTACAGATTCAATATTAAATCGCGGGATATATTCGGCTAGTGGTACGAGCGATGTTGACACGCAGTGGTCCATTAGCTGCATAAATATAACTCGCGAAACTCCTCTCGCACGAGTAACAGCGATCATTCTCGCTTTAACGCGCTGCCAGCGTCGTGTAATTAAGCATAATTCAGCATCCTCAGTGTCTTTCTGAAACGTCTTGCGAAACGGCAGAATCGTTGACAAAGACGAAGAGAGCTGGAAATATCGTGTCGCCGTCGCGCGCCGGTGCCGGTGCAAATAACAAAGCTATACAGCTAAATGTCGTCGCGCGATATCTCGCGAGAAATTTTGCAGTAGAAGTGAAATCAAATAAATCTCTCGAGGAACAACGAACCTTGCTCTACTCTGACGTAACAGGATTTTCCCCACTAATTATTAACCCGACGCGGCATGTATTTCTAAAGACCTATTACTGTATCTTTTCCATCCAGTCCTTATGTCCGTGTCATTATTTTTTCGAGGAACAATGTTTGTCTCGAGGATAATTGTGTCACGCGATAAATGATAATGTCATACGAAATGATGAAATCATTTCGGAGCTTTGCAGATTGGCGCCGTCGCACACCGCAATAGCGCGAGCAATACAGCAGTGATTAATTATTCCTATCAGAATTCAATCAAGTAAGCTGTAATACTACGTCGCATCACACGAAATGTCACCGTCGACGTCAGGTTCTCCCGGTTTTTGCGAGACGATGGGACGTTGCATTCTCGTTCCACGTGGTGCGCCGATCGATCACGGCTATCGATGATTCTTTTAACCCCGCGCCGCGTTATATTCCTCCGCGTAATAACGTAATGAACACGTTCGACGTGCAATTATGTCTTTCCGGTCCTTCTCACGCGTGCCCCCGGGGGCGGAGGCCTGTACTCGTCCCTCTCCCTCGTCACAATGGTAATTAATGAAATCTTATGGTTGCGTACATGCGAGATACGACGTTGGGGCGCGTATAAATCGTGGCCGTGCCACGGCGCACCATATGGTCAATGTTCAAAGGACCCGGGCCCGCGCGCGTGATACTAACGGGTGTCCATGGTGATGATCGGCACACGGTGAAGGAGGGAGGAGTCGTCCTGATAGCGAATGCACGAACGTCCACATTCATTTTGACTGGTCCCCTCGGAGAAATTTTAAAAATGCAGCAGAAAAATCCCGCACGACAATTTAGCCCCAGAATGTTTCGTCAACATTTTATCGCCGCACGTTTTATTTGAATTCCCCAAGTTTCACCTGAACAATTTTCACACTCTGAATTTTTCGTTAAAATTCGTCAAAATACTGACGAAAAAGTTGATGGCTGTAAACGTATAATTACAATAATTTGACATTACACAGTTTTGTCAAATCTTTTTTTTTTTTAATTTTACATAGAGAACGTCCGCGATATTAAATTTTATTCACATCCGTCACTGCAAATTTTAGAGGAAAATGTTTCATCTCGTCAATGTCTCTTTTTTTTCTCTTAATAATCCACTGACTTGCGTTGTTTTTTACCGTATTATTTGTTCCAGAGAAAACCCCGGGCACGGGACGGCGCATGAGAATATTTGCGTAAAACATCGAGTCTTTTTCTCCGAGCGGCCGACTTATGGCAAAGTCGTGGGAAGGGGGGGGGGGAGGGTGCGGAGGCATAAAAAAATCTAATTCGATGGACTGTCGCGGCGTCCGCGAGTAATTCTTGTGAAGGGAAAAAACCCCGGTGGGTTCTCGCCCGAGGCTTCCCGCCGCAATAACTTTCGCGACATTCACCGTCGCGCCGGTCAGCAGTTATTATCCCTGACCGGGGAGAGTTTGCGGGGAAAGGCGGGAGAGTAGCGCCATTATCTCTCGGCTGTTTGAATTGGAAAAATTAGCGAAGCGTCCCGACGGCGTTCTCTCGTAGGGGGCGGCTGGAGAAACAAAGTTCGAACGAATCCCGCCGGTGTGCGTCCTTGCGTGTAACAGAGAGAAAGAGGCCGCGCACACGGACGCGCATACGCGTTACATATTATGCACACGTCTGTCTTACGTGCCGGCGGATCGATGTAATTGATGGTACACGTACTCACTCTCTCCCTCTCTCTCTCTCTCTCCCTTTCTCTCTAGTTGCAAAACCTTACGTCACCGTCCCGAGGACACCGAAATAAAAGAAAAACCGCTGACGACGACGACGACGACGGAGCGATGAGAAACAGGATTGTCGCGACGTGGGCCCCGTGATCGATTCCCCGCACGCAGGCAATCAATTTTTGCTAACTCGCCGCATAATTCTCTCTCTTTCCTTCTCTCTCGTTGTTATACAAAGAAAAGATAACCGGTGATAATCTCGAGCAAGTCGCGACTCACTTCGATTTCTATTGCGGACGACGCGTAGCGGCTGTATTTTTCAAACGGAATTATTATTCGCCGTGTATCACGGTACGCAGGTAGCGTAACTATAGCCGAGGTATCCTCGATAGAAGTGGATTTTTAACGGGCAATTCGCTCCCTCAACTCACGCTTCTGCGATTCTTCATGGTGAAAGTGACACACTCGCGTGCGAGCAGACAACCGGAGATCCAGAATTATCCGTCGTCTATTAAAATTACGTTGCCGCTAAAAAATGTAACGACCGGCGATATCGGATATTTTCACGTTTCCGTTAATTACGGAACACTTTGAGAAATTCTCGAATTAACCTTTTAACAGTATTAACATTAGGTTCAGTTCAACAGCAGGAAATAGTAGAATTATTCAACGTCGAGGATCAAATTACATCGATTAACATGAGAGAAGATTCGAGTTTCGTAGGAGTAAAAAACACGTCGGAATCTCATTTCTCAAGTGATAGCAAAAGTTTGACATTAATCTTAGTCTACGGTATGTTGAAAAAAAACTTTTTAAGTATTTACGACAAATAAAGATAATGATAATGTTTTAGGATACCTTGATAAAAATTATTCTTTTATTTATACGTGATATTGCTTTCGATTCTTTCGGATGGGATTCAGGCATTAATTGATACTACGACTTCCGCTAATTTGCACGCGGATTGCTTCTAAATACGTACTACACGATAAATGGAATCATTGAATAACGCGGCGCGTGTCGCGTCGTGGGCGCAGCGTGTTGCTATATTTATGCATGTGAGAATATGCGCGTGCTGCATATAGCACCGGAGACGGCGGAGTGTCGGCCTGGCCTTTGATACCGTGATAATTTCCCGGCGTACAAGTACTTATTAAAAAGCGCTCGCCTTTTTACAACCACAAAGAATCGTCAGTCATTTTTTATCACCTTATATATCCAATTACGGCTATTAATAATCGCGACATTAATGTACCTTCGATTGGATGCTTGAAACATGGAATAAAAGAATTTTGCGCAGCTATTTTTTGCAATGTACAAAAATAGTGCAACTAAAGACACTTACAAAGTTGTAAATTTTGTAAATTGCAATTTATCTAAAAGCTATATTTCCGTCTGTTCGTCGCATTCTGTCAGCCTCGATCACAACGCGTAATCGCGTCGAGCGAATTTTATTTGTACGCATAACACAGCAAGAACGTACAAAAGTATCCGTCGCGTGAATCGATCGCTAAGCGCCCAGGTAATTTTAATGAAAGGCGATACTTTCCGGCGCGGCGGCACGTACGCGATGGAAAGACTAACGAAGGGGGAGAGAAAGCGGGGGTACGCTTATGCCGCACACACGCGTGCATCATGCACGCACCTTGGCCTCTTCCCTCGCTTTTCTCTTTTACATAGTGAAGAAAGGGGAAGGGAGCCCGGTGGAAACGGGGGGTTGACGAGGTGGACCCTTCCCCGCACGCGCGCTTAGGGCTCGCGTCCTCACCTGCCCTTTCCAACATCGCTCGACCTCTTACAGGGTCTAGCCAGGTGATGAGTCACCCCGTGGCTCCACGAAGGGGGCACGCGCTCTCCCCTTGCCTCCCCCGACCCCTCCCCCCCCCCTTGCCTTTCCCCGCGCTCATTCTCCTGCGCCGTAATTTTCGACGTGCGTGTGCCACCACGCGGCCTGTACGCTCGTGCGTGAAGGCACGGGCCCGCACGTCGCTGTCCTGCGATGCCTGCGAGGCATTACGCGACCCAGGTCCCAGGATGTGATTTATTACGTTGCGCAACGCCTCGGTGTAAAAAATACGAGGGATAGTATCGGGACGAATGGTGGCGTCACCAATCCGTCACAGTGCCTTCCTATTTTCCAAAGAGAAAGTGGAAGGGTAAAAGTTGTTCTTGGAATTATTCTTCTGTATTAAGGCAACGTGAGATTACTTGTAAAAGACAATTAGACATTAAAAAGTTAAGAAATAGAAAAAAATTAACAAACTTTCGTCACAGAATCACATTTGCTATTTCGTACTTTATGGCAGCTTTAACGGCTTTGAAAATATATCAGAACTCGAATCTCAAAATGGACCTTTAAAGTCAAAAAGAGAACAATTTTATGGTGTAAAAAATTCTCAGCATTTGAACATAATCAATAGCGAACCTTTGAATATGTTTCACAATAAAGAAAAAATAAAAAGAGACACTAAGAATGTAAAAATGTATTTCATGTAGAGACTTTTTTTATATTGATAAAAACTACTTATATAGGTTCATTAAAGATTTTATGATATTTCAGTCTACGAATCTTGCGAAGTCTAATTAATTATTCAGACATCTAAAGTAACTTCGACTTGCATTTCTTATTAAATTACATCCATATTGAAAATGGACACATTATAATTCTATCTAAATCTATCCAATAATAAATCGATCGTATATTATGTATAATTCGTCACGGCGAGATAAAATATGCAACGAATAAAATACTCAAGTATTATGTAACATGATTTCGCCGTTCCGTTTCATTGTTGGTTTAAAAGCACAAGCAATTTTAAAAACGTCCAAATCTCATTAACACATTGTTGTTTCATTAATATTATCATTAATCAGAAGCGCGGATAACGATGCGAAAAAATACAAACGTTCAATCGAGAGATAAAGTAGGAAACTTTGTTACAAATCTTCTGCTAAAATATCGTGTCGCATTTATATTACCCAAAAGAGCTATTATTGCGTCGATATAACTGCATTTAACAATTCACAGACATGCAGCTTAATTATGTTTCTAAACTTAATGCGCCTGGATGTGAGTATATCTTTAGCTTAAATATATACATGTACAATGTACATACGTGTTGTGTGTGTGTGTGTGTGTGTGTGTGTGTTATATATTATATATATATATATGTATATATATATGTATATGTATGTATACATATATGTACCTATATATATTAATGTTATAAAACATTTATATATGCAAATCAAAGTCTTAGATTCTATGCTCGCTTGTATGTGTGACAACATTATATTAATCGCGACCTAAATTATTTCCAAATCGTCGACTAATATGGATTACACCAAAATTGTAGATATAAAACGTCGCTTTCAAATATAATTTTCTTAAATATTTCATAGTACCTTGCGTTTCCTCCATGTCCATGTTTTATTTTCGTACGTGATAATATTTGAAGAAATCGGAACAATTTACTTATAACTACGCGATCAATTTTGTCGAAATAAATGCAAATTTCTTATAAAACGCAGGATATCTTGAATTGTGTTCGATGTTTATGATTATGAAATTCTTTAGATTTAAGATTTTCCCTGAAAGAGTAATATACATACACATGAACGGAAACGCATTAAAATTGAAATACCATTGTTATTAGATAACTGTAAAAGATAAGTTGCATGTAGTAACGTGCACTTATTTCAAATTTAATTATTCAATTTGCTAGATGTCATTGCATTCTGTTATGCATTTTAAATCACAATCTCTTATAAATTGGACTTTCTAAGCATATCGCAAGGATCTATTTCAACAAAAGCAAAAAAGTATTCGGAGAAATAAAATATTAAGTCATTGCCTAAAAAAGTGAAGAAGTTATTCAATATCTTAAAAACTCTTTTACTGTTTGTGTAGTAAAATAAAAAAAGTATTTCAACATGAACTTTCTAAGCATGTCGCAAGGATTCATCTCAAAAGCAAAAAAGTATTCGGAGAAATATCTAAAAAGAATGAAGACTATTAAACAACTCATAAACTCTCCCATTCTTTGTTGCAAAATAAAAAGGGTTTCAGTTACTGAGTCAGCATTCATTACTGAAAAATAAAAAAATAGATAAAAAAAGGTAAAAACATAATATGCTACTAATAAAGTGAAAAACTCGCTCAAAGAGAAAGGCCTCCGAGAAAATAGGACCTGTTATGTCGTGTAACACCTTGTGACCAGCGCTTTTTTATTTGCACCAAGACCCTTTGACAAGAGAGAAAGAGAAACCTTGCGAAAAAAGAGCGTCGTAATCTTTCTTTGATTCACTAGCGTACGTTTTCAGAGAGATCCGCACCCCTTATTAAGAGCTTGCAAAAGGAAACTGGTTGCACCTTCGAAAGCGGAAGTCGAGGTTACGCGACGATGCGTGTCGTTATAACACACACCATGCAAGTCTAATACTACCAATGCTGATGGTGTCGATTATACGCGTTAGCAAATTTTACAAAATAGCAATATACTATAAAGAATGCTATATACTTTATTTATAAATGAAAATAAATATTATGTAAAAATAACAAATGTAATGAAGCAAAAGTAATGGTTTCTCCTTCTTCAAATATATATTTAACTTAAATACATAAAGACTTAAAGTTAAATTGACGTTTAGTCAAAGCAACAAATTTTTCCTCAATGTATGTAAAAAAAAAACACGTTGTGGCATGTAATAAGTGTCCACGTGTCCATCTATCGTTCATAGATCTATTGGAAAGACGAGCGCAGACGATCTGCACGAAGACGAGGGTGGAAGAGAAAGGTGCAGGACTTTAAGGTTGCGTACGGTGGTGAGAGCACACGCGTGCATATCTGGCATGTGGGCCACGAGCCATGAATGGCCCGGAGACGTAATACGACCTACGGCAAGAAGCCATAGAGATGCCCCCTCGTGCCTCCAGCCTGATCCGAAAACGTGACGGTGAATGAAACCGCGCGTGCCAACTTGCTTGTAACGATGTTTCGCGAGACATTAGAACAGTGGCCCTCAGCTTTCAGGTCAGAAGAGTATAAAAAATAAGAACTTTTTGTAAAAGAATATCACATTTACAATATAATATTAATAAAAAAAAGTAGATTCTCAGAATTATCTAGAAATTAGATATGCTAAAAATAAAATTGAATTCTAACTGTTTTTTTACGACGACTGCTGAAACAACGATTGTTTAGCAACCAACACCTTCTCGTTCGCTATGCGAAGAAACGTGGAAAAAACGTTAAGTGATATCCTTCTTTCTCGCCAACTGGCACGTTACGTCAGAAATGTTTGCCAACGGAGAGCGAATGTGCACGGGGGAAACTAGACGTCGACGATGGGTGCCTACTGCTTTTTCAGGGGTCGCGCATGAATCTGCACACGGCAGTCGAGTGGAACAAACCACCTCTCCCTGTTAAGGGTCTCTCTTTCCGATTTTGCATCTGTTGGTGGCGCCGCGTAAAGGATTGTGAAAGGTCCTCCGGTAATCCATCAGTTCGAAAAGAGAATAACTATTCGTTCGCGATTAACTGTTCCATAAGATATTTCTTTAATTTTAAAGAAAGCTCGATATATATTAGGTCACTCGTTCATATGTATGTTGAAATCATTTAAAGAAATATTGGTTATTATGCTTTTTAATTTCTTAATTTTTAATTTTTATTTTCTGCATATCCTGCGATTTTGGATGCAATAAAAAAATAAAAGTTACCATTTTAAAATATCGACATATTTAATTTAAATTTTAAAAAAGTAAACAAGAATTATAAATAAATAAAAATAAACATGTTTACAAATAAATATTTTCCACTCATACAGATTAATAAAAGTTTTCTATCGCTATTAATAATATAATTGGTATTGATTTTAAAATTGTACCGTTTTATTATTATTCTACTGTAATTATTCCCGCCATAATTGTTTAGTTTGATAACAGTCCACGCGTCAATCTGCCACAAGCTATTATAATGGAAAACGCATCTGTTCAATACACGTTAATGTAGCACGGAAAAATTGTCCAGGTGGTTGAGCTAGCTACCAGATTTTTCAGTTTTTCGTTTCGTGTTGCTGCACCCTTTCCACGACGGGCGTCTCCCACAACGATCGCACCTTTCCCGAAATCCCAATACCGCTATTTCCATCTATGTACATTAACCCCGGTGTCAACGATCTTCGCCGGAAACGACACATAAAGAGGAAATGAAAAACGCTTATGAAAAAACGCACACCTTGTCGACGACACGAAAACTGTCTTCTTTTTCCTAAGTATTTCCTGCTTAAATCCTCATATAGCCACGAGAATAAAATAAGAATGTATGTGTCATATATATATATATATATATATATATATATATATATATATATTTATTTATTTAAGAAAATGTAAAATTATTTAAGTATGTGAAATATTCGAGCTGCAAATATCCCCATATTATTTCTCGCGACGAGTTTGATACCACACATGTATTCTAGAATATGATTTGGTTAAAATAATTATTCCTATATAGCCTATCACGTAAAAATTTACTCATAGAACCATTAAGCTTGCGAGACAGAATAAATTGTCTGTTATAATGTCAACTATTCGCGATATCACTTTGTACACTAGATTTTGTCATAATTTTATATGTAAAATAAAATGAAACGTGAGGGAGAATCAGCTGCCGGAAACAATGGCTTTCGTAGATTCATCGCGCGCCCACCTTCTACCGCGTGAATTATATTTGACAAATGAAATTTCCTCGCGTATTTGCCTTCGGCGATGTAGAGGGAAAGAGGGAAAGAGAAAGAAGGCGCGAACGTAGAGCCAGTCGGATCCGGAATTCTCCCCTTCGATCCCCGAAGCCGGAACATCGTTGCACACGAGGGGTGAAAGAAGACGGACACGTCGAAGGGAGAGGTATCGAATCAGGGTAAGGGGGGAACGAAAGCGTGCAGCTGTCCGAACTCGATGTCACAGCTTTCCGGCTCACAATGCGCGCCGCCACAATGCATGATTTTGCGCCATTGTTTGCGCCGCGCATGGCACGAGCGCGTTTATAGTGCCGCACGCGCGTGCCCTATGAACGCGCGTGCATACATGCATTGGTGCGTACATGCCTATGGGCTCTCTGTTAGCCACCTATTCCGAGATAGATCTCGCCGCACGAAATCACCCGTTCTTTTTTCTCTCTCGTCCTCGTCCTGAACCTGCCGCCTTATTCTCCGCCGACGCGAGACGTTTCAAAAAACACGTTTTTCGACGCGTCCATCGACTCTCAAACCAAAATGTCATCAACACATTCGAGAATTCGAGAAATTACATTAAATATAATATATTTATATTATAATCAAAATGATGTATAATTATTTTACACGTGTGTAAAAATTTATATGTAATGATTTTATAGAGAAAATTTTCTTTTAAAATTTACTCTCAAAATTATATAGTCGTGGGACGTGATATATTTTATACAATTTTATGTGATTTTCTCTCATTTATTGATATCTTTATTATTAGTACCACAATAAAATATAAAATAATTTGTTACGATTTGTTAAGATTTACTAGATTTTATTAAAGTTCTTTATTCGATGTTCTCCCACACATTTAACTATCCATAATTTTGAGGCTAAATTCTAAGGAAGAATTCTCTGTGTATACATTAAAAAAATGTTTAATCGTACGTTTACCAAAATTATTCTGCCGATTCGCTAATGTAATAATCGCGGTCGCGTCTGTTACTCTACAGTCAGTCAAATTAACCACCTGTTCCATTTATGTCGAATCATCGTTGCCGAAAATGAAAAGTTTAAACGCGGCACATATGGAAGAGGCGCAATGCGAGGCGACCACGATCGACGAGAGATACATCTATCTGCATAGTAATTGCCTTCCTAATTAATTAATAGCTAAGCATCGTAATGCCGCACGCGTTTGTAAACACACGCACCATATGGGATGCAGAGGAAAGATATGCGGTCTGCGGGGTTCGCGTTCAGCCTGGGACAAATTTATGTTCGTTAATTAACGAGAGCAACGACACGCCGGACATGGCATCAATACACACATGAGCGATCGTGCATTGTATAAATAAAACCGCTAAAATTATTCTAATGTATTACGATTTACCGTTGTTATTTGTTTACCGTGCCACGGCAACTCCATCTACCGTTATTAATTGCCCGGCCAATGGAAAATAAAGCCGATAACAAGAGAAATTGTAAATACATATACATGTCAAACATTAATTATGAAAATTGAAGCCATAGAAAATTCGAAATGCTCTGCGCTGAAATTGCGATCTCTTTTTCGTTTACGTGACGCAAAATTCTCTGACTGACGAAAAATATAACGAGCAAATAATTATTATTATTATTATATTATGTTGCGTCAAGAATTATGATAACGTCAATAAAATTTAATTTCCTTACTTTTATATAATTTGGCGAGAGACGATAATTCTCTCGTAACAACTCTAGTCACGTGCCTAAGAATCATGCTATTTTAAATGTGCGTGTAATTATAGTGAACGTATTATAATTAACGGGACAGAAGTGTAAGCCAAGTATACTCCATCATCATGCAGAGTCTATCGTTTCCTTCATTACGTCAGGAAATCGATCTAGCGATATTTCGAGACATTCTTGTCATTTTTATTCGAACATAGGCAACAAATTTCGAAAATAATAATATGTACTTATATGTACCTCTATTTTCTGCAAGTTTAACAAAAAAAAAATAGGCGCGACGTTTTCTCGTTTTATCACTCGCATCGATTATACAGATAATATTAAATCGCTAATAAATTAAACAAAATTACGTAATAGTATGTAATTGCTTTAGATTCGATTCTTCCGCGAGATAAGTCCACATATCGATCCTAACTCATCCACGTGACGGTATAGCGCGCGGCTTGTAAAAATAAACGTCATGTGTTTTCGCACGAGATAGCGAATATTTAGATGACGACAGGATGTTAGAGGCTCAATGGTCATAAATTACGAAACCACGAGAAATATTTACGAATGCCAAATGTTGTTGTTGGTCACGCAAATATCTTCCAATTACTAATACTAGTCGCAATATTACATCGACTCGTGCGTTTTTATTACGTTGTTAATATTTACGCAATATATCATAATGTGTTCAGGATTTTCATTATTACATGATACCTACGTATATCGTTGAGAATCTTATGTCGAAATTTTAGAAGCTTGTTGCTAAAACAAGTTGATATTATATATGTGTAGTACGTAATTAATTTAATGTGACAAAAAAGGCCAAATATAATAAACGAATGCAATTATTCAACAAAATAATATTTCAAAGTCACTACGTTTCGCGAGGTCAGTGTTACTTTTCATTTTATTTTAATAATTAATTTAATAGTTTATTTATTATTTCACTTACTGAAATATATTTGTTTTAACAGTTACGCGTGTTTAATGGCTAATTTGCGTGCAATGTCACTCTAGACGTGAAACATTGCGAGAATTACAAGTTTTTCGATGCTTGAATAATGTTTCACCTAATTACCGCGTTCAGATATGCATTTTTATACGTTTGTAAAGCGCGCAACGCGCGAGTATCTCAGTTCGTTGCACGCAATACGCGCACTCACATTCCGGAATTCTCGATTCAACGTCACATTGGAAACGCGGGTGCGTTTGCATCACAAACAATTGCCCGCTAGTAAACCACCGGCTGTTTGCCTATCTTCTGAACAATGTCTAACGTGATTGAGTCACATACGCGAGGAATATTTCATATCCATTTACCCCAGCGAGTCGATACGCAATAATCGCGGCACATTAATTAATTAGAGAATACCGACTCGATTCGCGGTAGCAAATCGAAATTTCGACATCAATTATTTTGCCCGAATCGCTAAATTAAATAAAATCTGAGCTTTATCAAAATAATGTGTGCAGACTCGGCGTAAATAAATCAGCATCGATAAAAGAGAAACGCATTACTCTAGACGAGAGAATTTAAAGTTTGTTACGAGACACGATTACGTTTAGCGATGAGCACAAGCGAAACCCGTTACTTTGTTGTGCAATTATATTATTTTGTTTGTCAATAAAAAACCGATTAAATGCTAATTCTGATAATTGCGCGGATAATTTAGAAGAGATTACTCTTTTCGAAACAAAGTAAATTATAACATTTCTCAATACTGAAGATAATTAATTCGTATTGAAACTAAACGCAAGGTTAAATTAACCGAGAAACGTACCCTCGAAACATCCGATATATCGTACAATTTATTAGGACACTTCACTGTTGGGCGGAGCGTTTCGATGCTTTTGTTATTCGACAGAAGTCTCCTCGGCCAACATCTGTCCGGGGGGTGTTCTTATCTACGCAAAGATTTTACAAGTTGCCTTTAAATTGTATTGGCGTGCGGAACGTTATGGTTTGTTCGTCGTCACGCTGATATGATCTGGCATTGAGATCAGATCGTCGACCGGTGAGTAATGAATACACGACAAATTACAATTTTGGTACTTAGTATGGATACAATGCTATTGTTATATTACGTCATTATCACTATTATACAATCTAAAAAGCGTTATATAACAGTATCCAAAAAATTTTTAATATCTTTTTTTTTCTTTTAGACAATGTAACGACAGTCTTTCATGCTGATTTCAAATCTTTTCAGATTTGTAAAAAAGAAGAATTATTTTCACATATCGAAAATATGAAATTAAGAAAAATTATTTTATAAGCGCAACACGCACACACATACACAAAAACAAAATCTTTTGTGTCACAACGCGATATAGATTGTAACATTTTCTGATAAAAATAAAACTATTACCTTTAAATTTGAGAACAATGTTTATCACAAAGCAGAATCTAAAAGATATCTATATGATAAAATGTAATCTTGGATTCGGTAAATCCGAATTTTAATAATATAAAAAATTTATCGATAACAACGCGAAAAAGATTTCGATTCCGTCAGGTGCGGAGCGGACCTCACGCGGTTCGATAATATGAATGCGAGCACCTTGCATTTCCTGTCCCGCCCAACTTCCCACTTCGTGGACACTTGGCCTGGCCTGGTATGCACGTCTTTCTTTGGTCGCCCTAAGGTAATTCTTTGGACGAGTTCACAAGGGGTCTTTGTACGTATACACTTGGCACACGGGGGTAAACGTCTTTTCTTCGTGTGTGACCTCGGAACGCCGCGCCGTCTTTGTGCGTACCCTCGAAGGAGAGATCCCCTCGTAAGGTGCCGATGGAGATATTCGGGGTGAATGAATTTTACAACTTACAAACACCACAAGGAGGGCCCGGAGCTACACACGCGTTTTTGTCCTGCAACCTGCTTTGTGACGTATGCACCGCTGTGACGTCACAAGGTTTTATCGTCACCAGTCTTCGAGACAAGCTGCTCAAGGTGCAAATCGCGGCGACACACATAGTCAGACCATTAGGATCAAAAGACGAAGGTTAAGGTCACATTCAATAACCACAGAGAAAAAAGTTGTAAATCGACAAATTGAGATTTAAACAATTAAAAAACTAAAATTATTTTCAAATTTAAGAGCCAAAAAAGTAGCATTTTATATTACTAGAATATACATATAATATTAAAGAATAACATTTTGGCTGTGCTCATGTGATGGAGGTATTAAAGTATAGTACATATATTAATGCAAAATGAAATTATATGGCGATGTATGGAGATGAATAAAATGCAACATAATATTAATTATTAATTTGTGCAAGCAATTTAATATTAATTAAAATAAAATATTAATTACTCGATGTAGAATAATTATTGTCGTTCTAATAAATATATGTATATCAATGTTCAAATTATAAAATTTTATATCCTTTAAGTAACATAAATGTTCCAGACAAATCAGATATTGACAAATATGTAAAAATATGAATATATTACTACAAAAGATTCTACTACAAGAAAGATGACAAACATAGTGAGCGTAAAATAGATTTGCCAAAGTGAATATATTAAAACAAATATATTTCAAAGTTATAAGAACATCATTCATATGATATTTAATATCGTATTAATCTCTTATTTAAATTCCAGTGCACAAAATTGCGTTGAACGTCATCGAAAGAGTACAAGATCATTTTTATTCGGATCCGCAATCACGCCTTGCAAAATCCTAGCGGGTCAGGCGCCCCAATAAAAATTCCAGCATTCCGAACGAGGGATGTTAGAATGGTTGGTATAGTCTAAGCCTACGGCGAGACTCTCCCTCTAATCGTACGCCACCAAGCCGCGATCATGTCGACCCCTGCGTCGTCCCTCCCTTCTCTTTTTCTCGTCGCGCTGTCGACCCCGTTGCCGTCTCGTCGCTTCGTGCCACGACTCCTTTTTTTTTATGCCAATGCATTGTCGGATCCAGGCCGCAGCTGCCTGCAGGACCCCCATGCATGCGTGCCCCCATACGAAAGCCACGTCACACCACCTGGCCCTGCACGCGTGTATGTGCACACGAGTACACAGGGGGAAGAAGAAGAAGGGAAGGAGTGCACCCACCCTCCTTTACGCACCGGGCCGAGACTTGTATCGAGGGATGCAAATATATCGGAAAAGGATATCGACACATTCGTATTTAATTTTATGGAGAACGCAATGTCGATGCTTCCGATACTTTTCCTGACAAAATAAACGACAAAATAAAATATTAATGTCGCTTTTAAAAATAAAATGCAAAATCATCTAAAAAAAGCTTTAATTTTCATTTATAAATGTGAGTATTGCATTATATTATATTGTTATATTATTTTCGCAAATTTCTGCAAACAGAAAGGACAATAATTAAATCTTTTTCGAGACTTTATTTCTAAAGAAGATGCAATGTTAATTACGAAAATACAGGTATACAAGTAATATTGAAGCTGTTTCATCGATTTATGTCACAAGTTTGCCTCTAAAAAAGTCTTTTTGGCAGAAATAAAATTTCAAAGAGCGACTTAACGTAGTTACACAGACGCTGGGCAACGTAGGGTGGCAACACCAGCGATAGGTGCACGCGTGCACGAATAGATATGCACCGGACGCGTGTCTCAATGAAAGATATGGGGTGCCCATCATAGCGTACCGGCACTACCCCATGCCAATTTTGCGGCTTGCACCTTATTTCCATACGTTCCCATAGATAAGATCTGCGGGCACGTGGCAAAAGGGACGCACGTTGTTATTGCCGGCTGCGAAATAATTCTATATATCGCGAATCAGAGAAAAACATAATCCCCCCCCCCCCTCCCCCGAAATCTCTGCGAGTCTCACGTTTTGCTCCACGACGGATTTTCCCTCGTAAAATTACACGAAATGTTTACCAAATGTGGGAACAAGACAATATTATACAAATTTAGATTTTTCTTTGTAATGAATAGTTACATAAAAATTCTAAATAAACGTATGAGAGAAAATAACGATCGCCGTTTTTCCGAAGGTTGTAGCTTCACAAAATTAATACAGATCTGCATTTGCGTTTCTCACAGGATACGAAAATAAAAAAAGTAACAAAAAGATACGCCCCCTATTTACCCGCGTGATGTAAACCGTAGGTGATAAAGACCTTATCATTCGCCACACAAAGTGACACCGACTTATCACATTGTCATGAACTCGGATAACATTGTGTTCCACGGCGTTATCATATGCGTAACCCTTTGCTCACCGTGACACACACGCGATTGTGTTTGACATTTTGATAATTGTATTTGGTCGTCGATGGATTATCGACCAAAAAAGAAAAAAAAATTCGTCACAGTATCATGACTTTTGCCATGGCTTTATCAATGTCCAAATTCGACTTCCGCTTTGCAATGAGATTGATAATAACTTTTCACGTCTCGTAGGAGATCGATTTTAATGATTATGATATTCGCAATTTTCTCCGTTATTGTATGATATATGTGAGGGCGCATTATGTACATGTTATCAATTAGAAATAATTAAAAGAATATTTTTAACAAAAGTATAAGTGTTGTAAGATAATCTATTTCAAAAAGAAAACTACAATTACTGGAATTTAATAATAATAAGTTAGTCACTAAAATGCATGTCATATTTTTTATATAATATTCAATGTTTAGTTTTTTAATAAAAAATAAATAGATATAAATTTTAATTCCAATCTTTATGCCAATTTCAATTGATTGTTTATCATTAATTATTTAATAATTGAGTTATAAATAACAAATCCTATAAAAATTTCCTTCGCCATTATAGAGATGGCCTATACACACACACACACACACACACACACACACACACACACACACACACACACACACACACACACACACACATGTATGTATGTATGTATATAATACAAAATATTTAATCAAGCAGATGCTACCCTTGAAATATCTAAAAAGCCACTTCGAGCCAGAACGCATCTCGTTTATGCCACTTGAATCGTACCATGGTATTTATACAATAACTATTTCGCGTTTCCTCACATGAGATATGAGGTATAAGAATACGCATCTGTGCGCAAAGACTCGATGATGCGGGCACGCGTCACGCACAATGAGAACCTCTCCTATACGATACTCTAAAGACCAAGGTGGCCTACTCGTTTTCTCGTTTCTAATAAATTGCTTTGTCAATTAGAATTGTGCGTGTTTCGTTTTACATCATATGTCGTTATTTTGTGTCTTTTCAATTCATTCGTTAATTTACATACACATTAAATAATTATATATTAATTATTACCTAAACAAAAATTAAGATATTTCTAACATTCAACATCACACACACACAAATTAATCAGTAAAGATGTTTTTAATTTTTTTGTTTTTATACGATACTATTAAGATATGTATTCATGTCAAATTTCTTTAGGAACTTTACTACATTTTTCGTTGAACTATGTTAAAACAAATAAAAATTTGTTTATTTAATATGTTAAAAGTGTAATAAATTTGCTTTAAAATAATCGATCACTGAGTTTTATATATTAAATTGTATAAAAGTTATCTTCGAGAGCAAATGAACAAAGCTAAGCAATGTCTTTCAAATTAGATATAGTTAATAAAAACGTTTTAATTATTTCTTAAGTAGTTTTTTAATAAATGTGGACATTAAAAAAAATCAACTGAGATCATTATTGCAATATATTCTACAATATATTCGAAAATTACTAGTATTTTTAAAATTACCGATACACATTTCAGAGATAATTTAACAAAAGAGTAGTACTGTGCGTATGTTCTCATTTAATGCAAGCGTGCAGCGTGAGTGCACAATGGATTGCAAAGAAAAGCTATGAGTGCACTCGATATCGGTGTTAGTGACGCGAAGTCAAGCGATCAAAAATAAAAGAACCCGCTCAAAAGTGTTGAAGCTATCGAACAATAAAGTATCTTGGGTAATCACGTTATAAAAAACGAGACTTATCTTAATATAAAATCTTTTGTCAAACAGATTATATCATCACACAATTATTGTGAATAAAGTTATATGATTCTTTTCTTTCGTGACATTTTTTTTATTTGAATTGTTGAGCGACAATTGTTTTTCAAATAATTTTTGGGGCTTAAAAAATCTGAAAAAAATTTAGTATATTTCAACATTTAGAAAGAATATAATTATATGATCTAAAAAGTTTTTTATTTTTTTATGTATTCAAATTTGAGGCAGAATAGTTTAAAATCGAAAACTGTTTGGGTATTCAAATTTTCACATGATCTATAGAGAATTAAATATTCCAAGATTTGTACGTTCTAAAACGATTTGTCATTGCGCAATTTTTTGAATAAGTAATACCAGATTGATCACGGATTTTTTCCGTTGGACTGAAGCGAGAGAGTAATGCGATGCATGCTCGCTAATGTTCAAGTGTCCCCTTTTCCTATCGAAGGAAGAGGGGAACAGGGGTTGCGTCCACTTACGCATCTGTCCACCAGCATCCCTCGGTAAATACGGCGTACAATGCAATGAAACACGCAGCGGGGACGCCACCTCTCTCCCCTTCTCTCTCTCTCTCTCTCTCTCTTTCTCTCGTATCATCATAGTGATGTGTATTGGCCACATGCAGAGAATGTGTCTAGTACTACTAGTCACCGTGGAGAAAAAGTCCCGAAAAGATCTTAATCGCCGCACGGAGCGCACACAAAAGTCACCGTGGCTACAAGCAATTCATCTTTGGATCGATGTGCGGGTGCAGTCTTTGTTTCAAGTTTATCGTGAGTGAAAGAATAATAATTATAGTGTAAAAGAAGTGAATCACAGAAAGTTGAGCAAAAATTGATATATATATATACAATATGTCTCGTATTAATCGCTCATCTCAAATATCTTGTAAATTTTTTTTATTTATTTTCTTTCAGACCGTACAATTTTTTAAACATTTTCCAAAAAATGTTTTTTTCTTTAAGATAATGGTATCATTTAAAATAAAATATGTATATATCGCACGTTATAAAATTAATTATCACAATATTTATTGTTTGAAGCGTTCTTAATAATGTGTCACAGCAAAATGATTCAATGATAAAATTACCCATATAAATAAATAATAATTAACTACGAGATTAAAAAAAGAACTGCAATCTATTTGAACTGTATATCATTCATTAAAGACATCTTAATAAGTTTCTTTCAAAGTTTTCAAATAATTTTGGAATAAAAAAATTGATTATACCAGCAGAGTTTAAAATCCTCTGTAAAAATCAATGTTGAATAGTATATTCGAATATTCGAAGCCCGCAGGCTTGAATCGTCTCTCAATGACAAAGTCCTTAACGATCGAGGCTGATCTCTTCTTCGAGAATGCACGGATGACTTACGAGATCCGTTTGTAATAACGACCTATTAATAGATGGTTTGTATAAGGACGATAGTTGAGACTCATAGGGGTTATAATAACGACGGAATTTCAGATTCCCGTCTCGAGAACAAGTCTCTTGAGAAAAGAACTGGTTTCGTTTTATATCCAACTTTCTTGAGCACCCATATTGTAAGTAATTACTGTGACAAATACGGGTTCCATACACATATTGCCCACCTATGAAACATACCTTTTTTGAAAAGGTTTAATTTGAAAAAAATCTTTATCCTGCGGGTAAATCCCACTTGTGCCTATTTAAAAGAGATAAATTTATCAAGGTATTTCATATTTTTATATATATATAGCAATACGATTCTTTTAACTGTTTTTTGAGAAAATAACTGTAATATTAGTATGAAATACTTTAGTAAATATGTATGACAAATATCTACACACACGCACACGCACGCACACAAAATTGTTTTTTCAACGAGAAAAGAGAAAATATATCTGACAAATATGTCTATTTTTCTTAGATACATTTTCTCTTCTCTCGTTAAAAAAACAATTTTTCTGAAAAAACAATTTTTAAAGAAACATTTTTAAATGATGATGTGACTGAGAAACAACCGTACAAAGCTGTTTATCAATTCATTTGTTATAATTATGTCGCTGCTAAAGATTGGTTTCACTAAAAATTGTTTACAAAAAGAAGAAGAAATATTTTAAACAACGTAACAGATTATATATATATATAGACACGATGTTTATGAGAAATTACTGGTGAAAAACGGCGGACAATTATCGTTACTAAAATTATCGAAAAGATCCAGACATGTAATTATCTTGCGATAAATAGAGGATAATGAAATATTAAACTTCGGGGACTTCGCTCGGGCAGGCGTATTAAAAATGTATTTTTCTCTCCACCTCGACTTCTTTCGTTCTCTCGCTTCGCAAGATTGCAAATTAACTGCAGCAGCGTCGGGCGACGCGACCGACCAGGAGCGCCCTCATAAACTTTCGAGTACTTCGTAAGGAATATTGCAAATTGTTCGTGGCAGGTCGAGACGAACGTCAGCTAATAAATGCTGGTCCTTAGAACGGGACCTCGATAATTTCGCGGACGCAATCCGTAATTATATAACTGATGGACATGCCGTTCTAATAGCAATTAAAATTCCGGACTGCAATGAACTTTTAATCGAAGATTATTAACATGCCAGGAGGGAGATGCTGCGTATTTCATCATTCTTCCCTCGATTTATTACCCTCGTTTGTCAAAAAGACGCGTTGCAGACGAGAAAAGATTGTATCCCTATATTTATCCATTTTTATATTTATTTAATTGAAACTGGCAACACAGCTATATTAATATTATAAATGTTAACTGATCCTGAGAATATTTCATTTGCGTTCCTCATAAGATCTTTAATTATATACGATAAAATAAAGATTCAAAAGAAAGACAAGAACTGTTTACGATTTTATGTTACCGACAAAATTAAAATTTTTATATTACTCTCGTGTATTAAGTAAGGTATCTCATTTTTAGTTTAGAAATTATAGACAGATTGATATTTATATATTGCATATTGCGACAGCTATTTTTTAATATTCCGTGATCTGTGAATCATTTTACAATTCTAAATTCTAAAATAAGAAATTTTCGTTTACGATTAATTATACGCTATATAAATCGCTAGTTTCTGCAACTACGAGCTTATAATATCTTGCAATTAATAGTAAAACACGAAACAGGACTCATTTTGCAGACAGTACGGTGGAAAGAGATATTATAAGACGTTATATTTATCCGGATCCTAATTATGTATCCGCGAGGTATTAAATGAAGCCCCAGACGATCCCCGTGCGGTAATGGCACTTGTATGATGTCCTATAGTGGATTACTTTACCATGGTACCTATACGCCGTGCCGAGACACGCCGCTGGCGGTATATCCAGGCCAGCTGCCCGGAAGAACGACCGCGACACTTCCTTCCTGCACTTGCGCGTCCTGCCTATCTACAGTATTCTCGCAGTTCATCGCGATCCATCATGCGATCGATACCGAGGATACACCCGGTGACATCGATATCCTCGCGACACGTGGCAATATGTTTCTCTCTTTATCCAGCAAGAGAAATAGAACTCGCATTCAACACACGATGCGACCTCTTTTCTATTAATTTTTAAAAGAATTGTTAAAATTCTGCAGCTAGAGTCTGTTATGGCTGATGATCGAAGTCTTTTGTAAATGTTTTATTATTTCGGTTTATAAATTATTGCATATTTGCCATTTAATATGCTGTTCAACGATAACGTATAACAGATAATAAATTATCTGAGTATACAGATAAATGCATTTTCTGCACACACTAGTAAAATTTAGGGGATGATATTAAAGAATATTTTTATAAGAAATCCTTCTTTTATAATATCTACAAGTAGATTTTTACTGTCTGCAATAAAATGCGCTATTTGACAAGTGTCTATAAACATATATATTCTTATTTTGTATTGTGTGTTACATAACATTTCATTTTTATATGCTTATGCGATAATAATAACATTTTGTCGTGCTAAATGTATGACAGTACGTTATTATTACAGGAAATGACAGGAAATGTAAAAATGTGACAAGAGTGATGAGACGCGTGACTCATTATGAAGCAATGCGCAGGTTCCCATAGTTATCCATTAACACTAGAAATTTATTCCACCTGTATACACGAGGGATGTGTATCCCCCTGCATTCAAATAGTGCAACGCATAGCGATCATCCTTTGCGCTAAACTCGTATGTGGCGTGGGAAGCAAATATGTTTGCTGGTTCTCTCACTCAGGTCTTTTCACAAAAAATTAAAAAAAAATCTTTTTGAGATAAGGCATTCATAATAATAATTAAAAGAGAGAGAGAGAGAGAGAGAGAGAGAGAGAGAGAGAGAGAGAGAGAAATAAATTTCCTATCTACAAATTCTATGCTAAAAAAAAAACTCTTTTATGAAAGAAGACGAAACAGTGGCTTTGAATCGTTTCGCAGCACAATTTGTCAATGTTCTTTTTTCATTTAAATGACATTTTTTCTCAAAAAAAAAAAACAATAAATTTTCGATTCGTTCATATTTTATATTCATATTCATTTTTTATAAAGACATTTCCTGTAAGAGTTTTTTCCACTTTTAACGTGCTATTGATTAGAATATTAATTTATGATCACTTTCAAGACTTATTTTAAGTCAATCGAGAAACAAGGCTAAACTTAAGAAACAAATTCGTTAAAGACTGTTGTGGTCACAGCAAAAATATTCGGAAACCATATGCATGCCACGTAGGATTTTCTCAGAGGCTTCCGTTCATGTATCTCTCGTTATAACAATTGTCCGCTTCGTGATCGTCGCTTCTCGAGGGTAGGTTTCCCAAAATGTCTGATCCCGCGATTAAGAGATACTTAACAAAAAAAAAAGAGATAGCCACTGGAATTAATTTGGGCGAGAGTTCTACGGCTTCGCAACATCTTGCATCATTTCTTCGAGAAAGGTTTCTCAGCATGCATCTTCTCAATGATATTTCATTATACATATCATAAAACGCATTTTTAAACAAGCAGTCGAGCATTGCAATTTCTCGTTAACATTATAATATATAATATATAATATTATAATATATAATATTATAATTAATATTATATATATTATAATATTAACTTTATTATTTAATTAATGTTGATTTATTGTGACAAGTTAATCAATTCAATCTTAACTATTAAGACACTTAATAAATAGGTATCGCCGAATTTATTAAACAGTCCATGAAAATTGAATTTGGAAATTCTGGGGCTTACATATAAATAATTTTATGTAACGGTCTTCAGCGAGGCCGATTAAAGCAACATATAATTGTTAGCGCAAAAAACTATATGTACGAATTGCGACAGACGTGCACTTCTGCACACCTCATGAGTGTCACGGTCCGTGTCAATGAACCTGCGAGGGTCAAGAAAGGGTGATAGAACCTTGGCTTTCTTCTTCGGCTCTTTATCATGTGTCTGTTGCGTTTCGCGGCGACATGTCGCCACGACACCGAATAACGGTGCTACAAAGGGAATAAGTGATGGCAAAGAGAGCTCTCTTACGTCGGCTCTAATTTGCCGTAAAAGCGAATAAAGTGGCTTACGTGCATCACACCGTATTGCATTTCCCTAAGAGAGAGAGAATATATCGACATGTACGCGTGCAAACGTCGCGATACGTAAGTTATTTCATAAAGAAAATAGATCGGATTATTTCAAATTTATCTTTGTTATTCGATATTTGATTATTAAAATAATTAATAATTGAGTCTTTTATACTTTTGAAAAATATTATAACAAAACTGACATAATTTTTATTACAAAAAGATTCAGATATTTTAAGGAAATTTACTTATGCTTTGTTGAGAGTCAATTAATTATGTAATCTTGCGTATTCTTGGCAGAAAGAATTTTCTTGAGCAAATTGAGTAAAGAATTTAGAATTTTTTAAGAAATTCGTAAATTGCTCACAATAAAGTAAATAAAATAATGCGTTTATTCAGATTTCTATTGCTAAAAACGTGAAATCTTTAACTAATTAGCCAAACAAGTTAGTCTCCTGAATTATTTAATTATTATATCTAAGCGAATATTATAAATTATTCTAGAACTAATGAGAGATGTTTGTCTCATTGTCAGCACCAATAAAATATTGTCGCTTAAATAAAAATTGGTCAATATTATTCGTTTATATTTTCGTACAAAGACACAACGGCTCTGAATGTGATAATTAACGTGGTCCATTTGGTTAATTTTCGGACAATAATCATTTCATCATACAAAACTACATAACACGTAGCGATTAATTCCGCGACATGATAGTTTTCTTTAAGATTATAATTTTTAAGATTATAACCTTATATTGTATAACAAAAAACAAATTATCATATCTCTATTTCTATCTGTATTAAAATTCCAATAATTATGTGATATAAGAATATAATTTGAAAATATTTCAAGTATTAAAAATAATGGTAAAATTTAAAAATTATTGCGATTAATTTTAGAATAAAACAATCTAATAAAGAGTCAACAATCTAATAAAAATTCAGTTTAATATTATTCGCAGGTAGTAAAAATAAAAATAAGACACGGAAAAATATACGTACACATGAAAAACATATCTTCATGTATGATTGATTACATTTTATGAGCTAATGTAATATATATCTTATACAGACATATTCGGTTTATATTGCTTATAAGAGATATCGCATTGATTTCGACAAATTACTAGCTGAATCATGTTGGAAATATTGTAAGGATGATATTGTATATACAATACTCACCGTATCCGGTATCTCTCGACCCCAACATTGTACCGCGACGTCTTTCTTGGAATCTTCGATTTTCGACGGCCATGCATATACTTCGTTGATCGAACCATTTTATTCTAGCTTCTCGTTGTTCACTTTGCGAGCGGTAAGATTCAGCTCCGATTTTTAAGATTTTGACACTTCCGTACAAACGCAATTATAATGCTAAACGTATGCTAATGTATGTTAAACCATGTTTAACGAATGCTGTATTATTCGAATCAATCACCAATGCGCCAAAGTATATGATACGAAATCACACTGTCAACAGAAATTTAGACGGTTCAATTATCTGGACACATACTTTCGCGTTACTTTGACGTTCAATTTGGCAAAATGTTTACTTCGAACGACGAAAAAGATACGTGGACGTAAAATCGCAGAAATGCTGTCCAATATGTACTCTGAAAATGAAAAAAATGTTTGATTAGAACCTGTAGAAAAAGGTTAATAAAAGAAATTAATAATAACATCAGTATAAAAAAAGAAAATATAAAAAGAAAAATATATATGTATATGTTTATAATCTTAGATTAAAATCCGTGATTTGATATTCGCAACACAATTGCGATCTCTGTATTAGAGATAAACAAAATTTAGAATCAAAAACCGTTTAATGTTCTATTATTCTATTATTCTAATGGCTATTATTGTCCCCAAATCAAATCTATTTTACAATGTTTGTACATAAGATAGATAGATAGATAGATAGATAGATAGATAGATAGATAGAGAGAGAGAGAGAGAGAGAGAGAGAGAGAGAGAGAGAGAGAAAAATAGAGAAAGGTAGTTTAAATAAGCGAAATTTGAGAAATCATGTTCATTGCGCGTTACGGTTAGTTCTTTCCAATGTTTACTTGCAACGGCATGATCGTCGTTGCCAATTCGTGAGATTAGTTCTCATAATAATGCAACCACGACTCGGGGACACGGTGCACAAGAGGTACAATTAAACAGAGGGCCCGATGAATATTACCGGCGCGAGAGCGCGGTCTGATAGTGATCTTACGTTACGTACAAGTGGCGCGCATACTGTCGTTTGGCACGAAAGCTCTCCGTGATGATTGCTTTGTAAGAACTCACATTGTCCGTCTTTATCCTGCATTAATCTGAAACCCGAAATTGAAAGTCTCGGCGAGGTGAGCGGTAATTATATCGGAATTGATAGTAAAGCAATATTACAAAGAGACCACTTTACATCGATTTTAAACAGATAACAAAGCCTAACAATCCGCATTTTAAATTCACAACAATTTGTTAACTTTACTAAATTTAATATTTTAATTACTTTAATTAAATTACATATATAATTTAGTTAAATCAATTAATATTTATAATAAGAGAACAGACCGAACAAGCGACTTGACTTTCATTGTAATAGAAGATTAATATGCTGATAAGTGAAATTAATAATTGATTTCAAATAAACGTATGCGTATTCAAATATTCTAATCTGCTTCTATCTAACGTCAGTCATCTTTTCAATACGTAAGGGCTAGATGATTAAAAATTGTGTTAAATTTAACACGTTTCACATATCCTTAAAAATTCAATAGACAATTTTAATAATGATCGGTTTTAACACAAATATTTTTTACTGTATATACGCATTAAAGTCAAACATCATTTAATTATATACTCTCGCATCCAATACTATTTCCGAAATCATTTTTAATAAAAAAATTACCATTTGTTATCATATCATATACACGACAGAAAGAATAAGTCAATAAATTATGATAATTTATACAATACAATCTGTATATTACGCACGGTATTACATAACGTAATATTGAGCCAAGATAAATAACATTTTATATTATAATAATTATATTCCTTCTATTCAGACGGGCTTATATTTTGTACATGTATTAGATAGTTATTAATCGCCATAAAATAACTAATTATGCAACCATTTTAATTACTGCATAGTACGCAGAGATCGGTTTAAATTTACTTTGGTCGATACGAAATATTTCCCGATCCAATATGTGTAAATTAATATGTGTGCCAGATGATCGATATTTAAACATCTATAGCTATCGCTGATTAAATTCCGCAGAATTATACATGCTTTCGGAAAGTAACAGCTCCGTCCTATTAACCGTAGAATAAATTTGCATTGTTCCAGATATTAATATAACGAGTAATACACATTAAATTTGACATGCGAGAAGATTAAACCGCAAATTAAGTTATAAGATTCGGTGATCTCGAGGATAACACGTTCCAAAGATAGAGTCGCGTATGTCCAATTCGCATATTGTGTCAGCGCTACAAAAGTTAAACGTTCAAAATAAATCTTCTATTATAGTCCTCTATGATATTATTAGATGTGTCATATTTTTTCTAATTTATTTATAATTTCCAAGGATCAGATTTATACTATATTATAGCCTAATTATTAATGCAATTAATTATTAAAGTAAAACAAATAAAAAATAAGTAGTTGTTTATATAAAACAAATCTGTTTTCATACGTCATACATTTGTCACTTACAATATCTATGAATCTGTCAGCAGGTTGTGGGTATAGAGGCGACGACAAAGAAAATGCATATTATATCTTGTGTTTCAATTGTAGAAATTTTATTTAATTTATTTATTTAATTTGTTTGTTATAGTAAATATAACGTTATAACTAGATTCAAGATTCTGACATTCGCCAATAATGTCTTACCAAAATATTTAAAAAACATTATGCATTTTTGCATAAATAAATAAATATCTGATAAATATTACCAAAATTGTATTTTTATTAATTAATAATGTCCCAACAAAAAAGAAATTCTTACTTTAGATATATAAAATTAAAAATAATCGATATTTTTGGCTACTCGAAATAAATCTATTAGAAAATCCCTATGTTTAATATGACCAGAAACTGTATTTCTCTACCAGATTTAATCGATAAAGCTACAAGACTAATAAAATAAATAATTATCATCAGCTAATTATATTAGCGATGGTAACACTTTTCTAATATTATGCTTTTTTTTAGCTAAAAAAGTTAAGGTGTTAAGAAATTTTTTTTTGCATAATTGGTAAAAGTTTATATCGATTTTTGCGTGAAATTATAAGTAATATTTGAACGACGTTTATCGCCAAAGTTCGGTTCTGTAGATGTCGATTGTAGCGACTCCTATGTGTAACACGCGAATAGTAATCGAAATAAGTAATTGACGACAGCCTAATCTCAGCAATTGCGGGGCCGGCCGGCATTACCAGTGTCACCGAAACCCTAGCGACCTGTCACTCAAGTGTCACATAAGAGAGATACAAGACAGAGAAGTACCCCTCGCAACAATGGAGACTCGAGAGATCGCAAATCAGGAGTACAGAGAACGAGGGATTCTGATACGACGCGTTACGTCACCTCTCGGGGAAAAAGAAACGACAAAAGAATGAGAGAAGATCAATGGAGATGCGTCTCTACGTATTATCGAAATTTTACCCTTCACCCAACAATATAATGGAATATTAAATTAAGCCGTACTTTAGGAATTTTTCTTTTCTATAAATGCATGTAATATATAAAGTAATATTGTGTGCGTGCGTGCGTGCGTGTGTGTGTGTGTGTAACAATAATATGTATGTAACATTTGTGTCCAATTCATCACATAAAGATATTCTAAAATATTCTAATACGTAAAATAAAATAGAATCATATTAATAATATAATGTGTGTTATTAAATTTATTATAAATATTAAATCAGACTGATAGATTTCACCTCATATGGAGCATTAATATGTAATGTTCTAATAAGAGATTCTTAACATAGAGTTTTTGCTTCAAAATCGGTTAAAGAATCCGCAATTAATTCTACGACACCTTGTGCATTAATATGTCTTCAGAAAGCTATGCAAATAAAACGTCCTCGCAAAACAATGCTTTTTGTTTCGACAAGTTTTATCGTTATCGCGGCAAAGCTTGCTCTTTATTAATTGCAAGTCGCCTACAAGAAACATCGAAGTTGCTCATTTAGCTCATGAAAGCTCTTTATCAACAGAGTTGCCTGCTAGATTGAAACACGAGATTAAAGCTCTAGCACGATACATCAACTTTCGTGGCACTAAGGTTTTTCACATCTTGTTATCGTGCATTATTACGTTTACGTATATCCGAGCCCTTCGAGAATGGCACGAATACAAATCTGTTTGTAGCAGAGTGAATCATTAAAATTTTGTTTAATTTAAAATAAAATAAAATTTTAGTAAAAAAAATAAAATAAATATATATAACATATGTATATATAAGTAATGAAATTTGTTGTATATAAGTTTAACGAAATTATAAACTTAACGCAGCGTATTATCAAGCGGAAAATAAGTAGCATATAAAGTAAATGGATACAGAAAAGAGGTAACAAAATAATTCATCAAGCACGGATATTTTATGGCGAGAAGATATGCTATCGTGAATCAGCGTTCCACATACCAAATGCGGCTACCTAATCTGTGATCGTTTAATCGCGTAGTACGGTACGTGCGCCGGTCGGACTTACGTATTCGTGATAGAAAAAGGGGTGAAAGTGTAACACTGTGTCGCGGATAAATGATTACCAGAAAATTGCAGCTCATGGCTGGCCGGCAATGCTGATCCGTTTCGTGGATCGCCGTTGTTGTCCTTTGCGCCTTTTTCCTTTTTTTCTCCTTTGCCTATTACGTTCCTCGCCGTCTTTTCTTTCCAACGACACGATATCGATCGATGTCTTAAAGTCTTAAACTTTCGCCAAGCGATTAGAGCGTGTAGATTGCACGCTATTTTGCGAGCGACCGAGCCGTAATCTAAGTATCGCCACGTACACGTTGTAAAAAATAGGAAAATGCGGTCGCGATCTGATATGTAGAAGAAATTTTAGGCAAGAAATTTATATTTTAATTAACGGAAATGTTAGAAAAAATACAATTTCTATATTAAAAAATAATACAAATATTATGGAAAAAATTAACATAAAAATATTTTGAAACAGTTTAAAAACAAATTGTAAAAGCATATTTTTTCAATAAAATTAATATTCATAATATAATATTAAATTAACCTATGCACATTTTCTCATCTTGAAATTACATTATAAAATTACATTATTTTTATGTTTTATATTTGTTCATTTACTTATAAATTATGTTGTTTTAACACTAATTATAAGAAACGTTGAATATTAATTTAATACAAAATAACTCAACACACAATTATCAAGTGGAGGGTAAATATATGTGTAAGCTATTTTTTTTTTTAATATTGCATTTGAAACTTTTACAAGCTGCTTCTAACGATAGAGCCACTGGACTTGACTGATACGTATCATTGGAAAAATTCCCACGGAAGCGTCATACGCCATCGACGAACGTTTACGGGTTCCCATGGAAAATGATATACCTTCCGCAACAACGCGGGGGGCACCAAGGTGTGCCATTATAGTATCTCTCCGTATTTATGGTATTGCCACGGCATTTATTGAAATAACGACATATGGCGCGTGCGTATGCTCTTACATCGCAATTATTTCGACTCCCGTGCAGGTGAACACGGATACGTCGAACGTGATATTAGAATATATTGTAAAACGCAGATAGAGAGAATACCGCGGGAAGCATAAATACAATAATATTGCAGCACAGTCGTTCCTATACGTATCTTAAATAAAATATTCACGGTAACGTATTTACCATTGTACAATATCTTTTAGTAGTTATTGCGTATAATTATATCTTTTGTATAATTGTAACTATTGTCGTATAATTTGTAAAAACATTTAATATAATATTTTGCTTTGAATTATTCGCACAAGTTGTAAAAAAGTCATGTACATGTTTAGTATACACGTAATATGTATAGAAATCTTCCTCTTTTCGTCCGCTGTATAAAATATTTACCAAATTTTAATATTATATGTGAGATTTTCTATTTTCCTAAATATAAATGTAAATTAAATATTTTTCTCAATTTTCTTAATTTTAAATGAAAGAATTTATGTCCAAATTATACTTTAGATTTTTGAACCTCTTTCGCGCTGGAAACATCAAGTTTTTTTGCGATAATAATTTTAAACCTCCCGTTTATTATCCAGCCCTTTATCATTCAATTCAGAGCTTTTTATGACGCCCATCATTATGCAACGATGGGGTAGTGAGCAAAAGCGATCGTCGCGAGGTCTCGCCGAAGGGCCCACCTGTTGCAATTTCCACCCTTGAACATGCACTGATCAGCATACTATATAGCGTTCCGTCGAATTTTCAATTGAGAGAACACAATCTATTCTACGTCAGAATCACCCACTTCGTGTTTATTAGAGACAGGAAAGAGAGAAACCGACCGCAAATATTGATCCTCGATATACGGCCACGCGTAACAAGTGCGCGCGAGAGAGCGTCGAATAAACGCAACGAAGAAATTTCTACGCGAAGCAAGGCAAAAATAACTCTGTAGCAGGGGAGACTGTCATTGTGTCGCACCGTGCGTAACGAAAGTTTCCCAAGCGAGCCTCGACGTTGGCCTATCAATTATTCAAGTCGATTGTCTTGAGTCTTGATTCTGCAGCGCAACATTATGCGACTACGGGCCACATCGGTGGGGTGGAGAAAACGAAGGGAAAATGAAGGAAAAACGAATGCCGGCGATGCTGCGAGGAAAATTGGAGCCGATACATGGCTAAACCATGTTCGCAAATGGGAATTTCGTGCTTTAATACTACATCATTTTTGTAATAGTCACCGAGAGAAAGAGGTATATTCGCGCACAATATTGCACGCGCTTCCGAGAACGTTACTACCGATAATTAATTTACGACGCGTCCATATATACTTTGGAAACCACCGTAACAACGCTCCAAAGGAATCGATTCGTTCTGTGAAAATTGCAAAGTGTTATATTTTTGTAAGTACATCGCTCTATTAATGAAAAAAAAACTAATCCTATAGGTATCTTTCCAAAATTTATTTCTTTTTACAATCATACGCGTAATACGCGAAACTTGACACGTTTCATGTTAATGTACATGTCGAAGACTTCTATCAATCGAAGAATTCTAATAATACAACAAAATATAAAATTAATAATTGATTTTCAATTGTTGATTTAATTTTTACCAAGTTATAACTATAGTAAAAATAATTCGGCGAAGTATAACACCAAATGTTAATTCACCCAGGCCAATCGCTTATCGTGAATCAACCAGCTTAATTCTTTTTCAATGTATAACGTTTTATTTTTCATGATAATAATAATCTCAGTTCCGACTAAAAACGCAAAAGTATAAAAGAAATAATATATATATGTATAAAACTATTTTATGTTATTTCAAAAATGGGGATCTAAAGCACTGTAATAACACCTGTTCAAAAACCTGTTCAAAAAATTTTTGACATTTAATAAAAAAAAAAGGGTACCCTGCAAGTTTCATTCATTGACAGAAAGGTCGCCATTTTAGTTAACAAGCATTTTCTTTTATTACAACATGTGTCCTTAATAAGAAACACTTCTGATTGTTCGTATCGTATTGTAAAGTAAAAGATTGTAAAGGCAGATTTGTAACTACAAACTGTATTTTGTATAATTAAAAATTTTTAAAATTGCCAAGTTTTGTTCCTTTGCTTTGTTAAACTGTTAATCATACTTCCGCGTAGTAAGCTACGGAAATTGAGACGTCAGGCGATGAGAATCGAGCGTCGTCCGATTCATCATTCGAAGGGGGATAACACCGATGTCGGTGGGATAGCTTCGCATTTAAGCTCCTGGCAGTCGATTCAATTTCGATCGCCGTATCGCGTTCGTTCTACGGCCGCAATAATTTATCGAATTCCTGAGGAACAATTCCAATAACCGTCGCGATTACGACGCGGCGACAAGCCATTTGGCTCGCGAGTAAAGATCCCAACGCATTGGATTTATGGGTTTCGATTAAAGAATCCTAACGGTCGACTTCGGACGCAATTATCTTTTTTAGTTCATTGACACGTGGAAGCCAGGAAACAGATGTCCGAATGACTAGCATTGCGTGACATCACAAAGTGGACAGCTAGTTACATAATATTACAAATGTAATCGTAAATTAAGTCGCAAATTTGATAAATCTCGATTTCTTTGCTAATTATATATTGGAATTTTACATGTCAGAAAAATAGTATAAAAAATAAATATGCCTATATATTCAGTGAAATATACTTGTTTGTTTCTATACTTTTCCATTGTTATTTTCTTATTTCTATCTTTCCGTATTGATTGTAAAATTATACGCTCAATCGACGTTGTAACGCTCTTTCCTTGACGGAATCGTTTATATGAACGAGCAAGCAAATAGAAAATGACAATGCGTTACCTAATTCTTTCTCCATTCTTCGATCTGTAAGAATTTTTCGTGTGTGTCTCTCTCTGTCTTGTTCAATCTGTTCTTGACGTCTTACCGGAGCGTGGTGGTAGACACCCCTTGTCGTGCCGCCCTCTTCCTCAACCTAAGCTAAAGCGCCCGTATCAATAACGTTTATTTCATTTCGTAGCGTGACTAGAGATTTTGTGCGATGCGAGGCACCCTTTCGAGAGACCGGCTGTTTGTCTTGAGGACAAGAATATCGCCCCATAGCGCGCGATAAAGTGCGGTGTAATGCTGTCCCGCCGCAGGCATACTTAACTAATTAAACTGTATCATGGATATTCGTTTCGAGGGATTAAGTTACGAACGGGAGCACGCAACCGTCTCGCAGCTGTGAAGAGTTCGATACATCGGTAGGATTCGGTAGACTCACAAAATTCTTTGTCCAATAGCCCAATGCTATATTATTATTTTAATTCATATTACATTACTTATATTACGTTTTTACATTCCAAATTAAACTAAAATTTTGTCAATAACAAAAAACATATAAAAGATCAGATTTGATTAATATATGTCGATACATGACATTTTTCTATTGTATTCATCCTTACATTATTAATAAATTAATAATTTAAAAAATTCTCGGATAAGATTTAAATTATAGAAAAGCAATCGATAAATCTGCTTATTGAAAATTTCTCTATCTTATTTATTGCTAACAGTATATATTAATAAATAAGCTGCGTTCCGATATTCACTGCCAGTAGTGAAATTCTACAGTGTATGTGACGTAAACTGAAAATAGATTTTCAGTACTGGCAGTGAATACCGGAACGCAGCCATAGTTTGTTGATATATCAATTTTTTTTCTTGTCAAAAAACAAATGATATTAATCTTCATGAGGCTAGAAATTACAGGATGTCCAATGACATATGCCTCGAATATTATGAGAATGCATTTATCCGAAACATAGGTTAATTATAGGTCTAGCCACGTAATGGCCTCATTTATCAAAGCCACACTAGCCTAAATTGGCCAAAGTCTATACACGTGTGCAGCTACAAGAAGCAGCTCCGGCTTCTCTCATCTTCAATTTTGATTGCATGTGATACTTCGAAATTGCAGTTTCAACTGCCCTTACATGCAATTGTGTATTTGTAATATCTGTTCTAATTAATTCTAATAATTTAATAATTCAATTCTAATTTTGATACACAGAATAAAAATGTAATTATAGTCAATAACATATGTGATTGCGGGCTGCCAACTATATAAAATATTCAATACAATAATATTTGCTAATTAATGCAAGTACAATGTTGATACTGCAATAGCATATATTTTATTGTATTGAGTATATCTGTAATTGGCAGCCCGCAATAACATATCTTATTGAATATATTACTTTTTTTTTCAGTGTACGTAAAGTCCTAACGTCGCGCTTGATCAGAATATTACTTCAAATAAAGGAGATTATTCGAGATTATCGGATGTTTAGCAAGAATATGTCCGTTAACAAATTCCAAAAGTTTGAGTAAAAAGGTTGATGAGCCGATGATAATTATGGCAGCCTTGGGCCGAATAGGGGTTCGGCATTGCGGAACCTTGGATATACAAATCGACCGTGAATGCCAATGTTAAGCCCGCATATTTCGATGTCACACGAACCAGACAAATCGAAACTCGCTGATGAATGACGATGCAGGAATGAGAAGACACAGGTGCAAATATCAGTAAAGTAAGTCAAGTATTTATCTTATGAATGCTATCTTTTCCTTATAATCAACTACTGACAGATTCTAGAGAGAGGTTTTCGGGTTAATCCCCCTTTTCCAAATTAAAAAAATCAGTCTCACTAGATTCGTTTAAAAAATTTAGATAAAATAATGCAGGCCAATTAACGCAAACGTCCGTGGATTAAATTCTTATACTTATTGAATTCACTGTGTTCAAACTGTTCGACGTCCGATATACGATGTTCAGCAATAAATTTTATTAACCCCCCCTCCTCTCCCCGCCCATTATCGATGTTAGGATCCGCTAGTGTAATCAACAATTTCAACACCGAGATACATTATTGTCATTATTATAAATTGCTATTATATTACGTTATTTTACATTATTATTGTGTCTGTCAATGAGAAAATTGAAAAGAAAAATTTATAAATAAAAATATTTTCATAGATTTGATATATTACGTTGTAATAAAAGCGCAAAACGCGGGCGCAGGTAATTTCAAACAGACAAATAATAACCGTTTTCGCGAGTTGTATTAAATTAAACAGAGTTATTCTGTATTGTCTCTTTGAAGTTAAACGAGCAATTTAGCATCCGAGCAGAGAGTAGAAAAGAAAAGAGAAAAGGACAGGAGAGAAGAGGAGAGAAGAGGAGAGGAGAGGAGAGGAGAGGAAAAGACTCTCCAGTCTCTATGCGATATCGTTTACGATCCAATTCTAGTACCGCGGCTATTAGCACTTCATCGACGAGGCACTTCCCTGACGATAGAAACATCCGAGGTAACTGTGTGTATCGCTCCGTTCCGCAAAATTCCGAGCTGGCCATGAATTTTATTACGGCTATCGAATCAAAGAACGGTCCATTTATCGCGCGGAGGGTTAGATATCTTTCTCCGTGCTGCGAGACAGAACAGGCGTACTCATAGATCTCGACGCGTGCCATGACCATGGCTTACGAATTATAGAATTCCCTTATTCCGCATCGAATTCACTCGTCCCTCTGCGGAACACCATTGATATCTCGCAGGGAACGCACACCCTTCACTCCTAGAGGGTGACAATAAACTTTCAATCGTGCCCCTATAGTATGCCACTGTATTTCGTATGATGCGTCACGATAAATATGACCGGCAATTTAGTGCACGATAATTGCTTTGCAGAATAAAAGCGAGAAATTCTATATCCTTATATTAACAATCATATTCAATTGTGCGTAAAACATATTGAATATAACTTCTCATTCTTCTCTGAATAATATGAAATTATAATCGCTAGAAGCTTACTTGATAAACATTAGTAAATACTGCTGACTTATTCATCTTATTGGAAATATTGAATTTCTAATTCCTTGTTACTTCTTGTTTTCTTGAATATCTCCTTATTAGGTATTTAAGCCAATAAATAGTATGATATTTTTAAACAAAATTAAACATTCTTTTTAATTATGTCATAAAAAATATAACACCCCATTTTAAAACAAAATTTGCCTTAAAATCTCCGAAACACCTTTACTTGCAAAAAAATACACTTTGTAACGACATCTTTGGAATCGTACAACTTTTCTATATAAAATAATTTTTTTATACATACAATTTACAAAGTACAAGTTAAGTTCCTCATCCTGTATAAAATATGTGCGCACAAAATTATAATGCACATAAAAGCTGTAGATTTTATTTTTGTTAGAAATATTACATGAAAATTGTGTTATACTCAAAATGTTTAATAAAAATAATCATTTTTGGCAGTTTGATGAATTCATGTTATGTATTTACGCGTAATTTACATGAGCTATATATTTTGCTCGTATATATATATATATATCTTATACATATAAATTAAAAACAATAAATTAAATGATGATTATATCGTCGGATACTCCGCGAGGTAAATGAGTGAAACAAGTATCTTTTTGTCCTTCTAAGTGTCGCGATCGCGTGGGGAAAGTGCAGTGGACATAAATCTACGCACATGCACCCCGCGGCAGCAAACAACATGCCTTATGTCTCATACCTCGACGTGCCCGACGGTCCGTGAATTCACGAGGGCTTTGCGGCCCTTACCGCAGCGTGCCAGATCGAACAGCGTTTCGCACCCTTTGCTACAAAATCACGGCGCGTGCCGCACATATCTCCTCACACCCGCGTCCCACCCCTCGCTCATTATACCCCCGAAGTAAATCACTTTTCCTTCGCGGGAGCGTTATAAACTATCCCTCGAGTACGCCAAACGGCACTTTTGTTCATTATGACGCACGCTCTTCGCCATCCCGGAATTAAACGGTATTATATTCAATAAAATATTAAAATAAAACTATTCACTTGCATATTTCCTTATAAATTTATATATTTCCATGCTTGGCAATGTAATATGCTTGAAGTAATAAATTCTATAAATTTATATACATATATTTATATTATTTTATGAAATAAAGTATATCATCGCGCATTACTTCTCGAACGGGCTACTAGAGAGGCTATTGCGAAAAACTGGTACCGTATCTAAATTCTCTCACGAACGGATACGTGACATATGGTCTCGCGGAAATTCTCCGACGATGTAATTGAGAGAGAGAGAGAGAGAGAGAGAGAGAGAGAGAGAGAGAGAGAGAGAGAGAGAGGGAGGGAGGGAGAGAGAGAGAGAGAGAGAGAAAGAGAAGTACGAAAATTACCCTCAAAACCCCGGTGAGACACCGCAAACGCATTTCCTGCGTAATCCTGCCACTCCCACATCGTCCTCGCGTGTCGAACAATTTGCGCCGAGGCTGTTATTATATGCACCTATTTGCAAGGCAGCTGTCGTTGTTTCTGCCTCGCAAAGTGCTTTCTTTTCCTTTATTTTTTATATTAGCAACTACCAATATACTTTACACGTAATATTCCTCGAACAACTTTGTCTAGTTCGAAAGAACACTCACTAACAATTTCAATCAGATTATTTTGTTAGGTACATGTCATCTGCGACCAAATTAAGAAAATCATGAACCTTGGTATTATAACGGACGAGAAGTGAAACGAATGAGCGATAACAAGTGCGCGAATAGAGCATAACGCTACTCGTTTATCGCGGGGGTGGCAGTTAGTAACAGTACTGCAAAGATCACCTAAATACGGTATCCACATTGACCATTGGGAGAAAATTAATTGGTCAACCATCAAAACGGCCGCCGTAGAAAAATGAAGAATTCGAATTCGAATCTGTGCCCTGATTGTTTTTGAGAGTGGGAGGGGATGCACATCATTTACCCCCTCCCCCTTATCAGCAAACGGTGTCGATGAGAGGAAAAGGGAGAGAAAGACGGTGGGAGAAGCAGCTAAAAGCAGCTTTATCTCGCGACCACCAATAGCGTGATACCGGAGGTTTGTCTATCCGTTCGACGTTGCACAAACCACAGGACGCGCCTCTGTATGTAGTGGGGGTTCAACGAAGCGGCATAGTGGGGTACGGCGATAGGATGTTGGCGATGTGTCGGAGAGAAGCGTTGGATCTGCGTTTTCGACGAGAATAAAGTAGGTGGGGGATGTTCAACTCGGAGACGTGGGGATGCTCTCTTTCTCTCTCTCTCTCTCCCCCACGAAACCTCGGTTCCCTAACTATGTGGGAGGCGTCAGGGGGAGGGGGGAGCACCGCCGTGGAGGGGGACTAGCTAGCTTGTTGAGTTAGCGTCGAGGTGGCGGTACATACACGCGTCATGGAGAGAGCACCCCCCAGAAAGAGTGGGGTACAAACGTGGTCCAGGTAGGGAACGGGTGACCGAGTGGTAACATAAAGCCCAACATGCGCAGGCCTACGGTTAGTTTGCGACCGGACGAGCGACTGTGCGCTTGCGTGACCCTCGGAGGGTTCTCTCCTTCTCTTTTGCTTCGTCGTTCGCTTTTTCACCTTGTTTCTCGCAGTACACTCGCCTGTTCGATGGCAAGCATGACTCGGACCTCCGAGGGTCGCGTGACCTTCCGCCCGGCGCTCTCGAACCAGCCTTGCGCCAGATTGAAATCTCTCACTCGGCCGCAACCATTTCTCGACAGAAAGACTCGCCGAGGATCGCAGATCCGAGATATAGTGGACAATCGTTTATAGAGATGCGACATAGCATCCGAGCTGACCGAGAGAGCATCCTCGTAGACGATGGGGATACCCACGGAAGGATCATCCGTCTTCGGCGAAATACTGGATTCGAAACAACGAGGGAGGACGGAGGACGATTATGGCAACCATAGTAAGTACGCAAGTCCAACATTGGCACGTAAACATCGTGAAAATCTTGAGCCCAGATACATCCAGTTAATACAGATTTATATAAACATCAACATCGAGACATCGAGATATAGTCGAAACGTACTCTTTGGTTGCCAATCTCATTCTTGACCTCGTTCTCCCTTTCTCATATATTAATATACGAAAACAGAAACCTGAGAGTGAGCATGTGCAAATACAAGTCCTAATTTAAGCGCGTATCGATATAAAATGGAAATGGAAAAAGGAAAGAGAGAGAGAGGGAGGATGTAGAGTACTGATGTTCAAAGTACAAGCAGTATTCGAACAACACGCTCGGTGTAGAATAACCGCATTTTGCGGTGATGGAAAATTTTTATTCGAATTTCCAGCATACTTCCATATTAAACAGTCTCAAAAATTATCACAGATAACAACGGTGTATAGTTCTTCATCTGCTTTATTTAATTACGCCAAACGAAGAAAGATTTCTTTTCAAAAAGCATCTGGACTGACGTTATTAATTAATATCAGGAAGAAAGACTTGGCATGGCAACAAGAATTCGATTTAAAGACATTTCTTGTACTGAATGTATACCTATTATAATTTTCAACATCCCTACTATGGATTGATGATCGGATCTAAACTCGTTTCAGGGAAAATTTTTGGGTAAGTTTCATTAATTTTCACGATAAAGTAACTTTGAATTAAATATATTCGCAAGTAACGAATAATAATTTCAAATATATGTATTATTGTTTGGTAATATTATTTATCACAGACATAAAATGTTATTTCTGAATAAATTTTGATGTAGGTGCAACACTGATTAAACTACTAGAAAATTAGTGTTTATCAGGTATCACAAACTGGATCCAGGAATCAGGCGCTATTAATAAATTCATCTTTAAGGACCATGTGTGAAGAAGATGTGGAATCCCAACTAAATGCAATCTTTTGAGTCAATATCAACAGTGTATTTACATCATAATTCATTCTAACATCCAAAAGAGCAATTTTACTCACAAAAATGCAATTTTAATTGCGTAATGTAAGTAATATATGTATTGCAATATTAAATTTTGTGTGCAAATTTTTATATATAAGTTGTTAGCAGTATAGAAAAAGTAAAAAAGACTAATTCAATCCAGACAAAAAAAACAAGGTTCAGCTTGAGGTTGGGTATGTGGTTCTTTGATAAAATAATAACAAAACTGATAATAAATTCCAAATAAATCAAAATTTACAAACAATAAATATAAATATAAAATATAAATAAATATAAATTTAACAATAATAAATTGCAAAATTTTTAACTTTGATTTTAATTGAAACAACAGATTTAAATTTTGCTATTTGTTTAAAAGCAGCAAACTTTTAACGTTGTTTCTTACTTTCTTTTGACGTATCAAAATTTCAATTTTTAATTATGTCTTTTAAAGAAGTTCTAATTCCTTATGAAATGTTGGTATGTTGAATAATCAGCTTTGTTAACATTTTCAATAATATGGCACATTCAGGCTCTGTCTGGCCCTTTTTTCCAGCTTGATTAGTCTTTTTTACACATGAGTCCATTATTGTGAGTTAAAAGCAAGGTAAATTTTATTCTGCGGATTTTACTTTCCAAACAGTAAAATTATATTGTTTAAAAATGTGATTCTTTCATTCGAATTCTTAGACAGTTGTTGATTCTCATTAAAAAAAAATTGATTAAATGTAAGCAATGAAAATTTTCTCAACCGAGCGTTTGCATAATTTAAAAACTATAATTTAAATATAATTTAGTTTAGGCCGACAATAGTGAGATTAATTCTATATTAGAAATAAATAAATTAATCTATAAATTAATCTTCAGTAAGTTTCAAAATGCTAGTACATACTGCAAAATCAAATTTAATTTCTAGTCGTATAATTTGTCATATGTAAGATAGGATCGTAATAGGATCTAATGAAAAAACTATTTGTAGTCTATAATCTAGTCAAAACTTCGATGTTAATAGAAATTTTCGACTTCTAATCAAACGTATTTCTAATACATAACATATCTTTAATATAAAACTATCAATCTAGTCAAGAATTTCAAATATTTACCTAATCCCCATCTAATAAAGATACATATAGCAATATTAGTTGTCGCAAAATCTAGTCAATTCATTTTTTAGTTTCGTCGTATTAATTGTAAAACTATCATTATTCGATTATAAAAATTATTTATTTAGTTCGTATTGTGGTACAGCACTAATATTATAAAATCTAATTTTAAAATAGAATTAATCTCTAAGCCTAGATATAAACTCAGTCGCGGCAAAAAATCGCGTTTGAAAAAAAATTGATTAAAAAAGTACAAATCTTTCTTTAAATTCCTTAAATAGCTCGCTGAGTAATATATTCTTTTAAATTCAAGAATAATCAGTTTTCATATGATCTCCTTACAATGTATACATTATTTTATACTAGATTAGTATTAATATTAGGTAAAATTGACTAAAGCACATAAAAATTTAATTGGTTTACTATTATCTAAAGTCTTGCAATTCTAGTCATACTTAATATATTTATAGTTGTATTCCAAGTCATTTCTATTCAATCACTTAGTCCATTGATGTAGTTAATTTAATATTTGATGCATGATATGCAGGCCACTAATAAATGCAATCTTTTCTTAAATCTTAGAGCGCACGGTTCGTTATCGTGGCATAACAGTTAATCGTCTTATCGACATTATCCTTACATTTATATGTTTGTATATTACGTCACGAAGACCGTGGATGCGGTGCCATAGAAAATTTTTAGAAACTAAAATTATACCAAAAAATGATGCTAGTCCATGGACGCTATGCCATATGACACTTACACCAAAGAATGATGCTAGTCATTTCCTTAGACGATCGAACCATTTTCCATCTTTGTCTTATAATTCTCAGTCTTTGGAAGCACACATATAATTCTTCTAGAGCAGTACTTAATTTAATTATACTATAAATTTGCGTGTAAATAGTCTAGTTAATACCAGGTATTATATATATAAGTTTAATGCTTAATAATAAAGCACTTTTCTTTTGATAAGAATCTTACTTAAAAATGAAATAATAAACATGTAGATTTAATTTAATGATAAATTAATTTATAAATTGTAACATATTTTGGGAAACGTGCCAGTATTGTGATCATTTAAAATTGATCCTTGAATTGTAGACATTAATAATTGAGGAGCAATAAATTATTACTTGCTCTTTTTAATAAAGAGAAGGCTTAATTAGTATAATGTAGGTAATAAAGAAGGACAAGCTTGTGAATTTTATATAAAGTGCCTGTTTACATTATTTAACTCTTTTATACTTAATTTACACGCAAAAACAAGATGTCCTCAATGGCAGCTACCCATGTAGAAAAGAGGCAGCACTTGTGTACTGTTAGGATAAAGTACGTTAGGAAAAAAGGAATCATTTCACATTTCCTTGTTTTTTATAACTTTTAAAAAATAGAATTTTTTGTTTAAATATTTATTTGAAAAATTTTACACCTTTCTCTCAAATAATATAAAATTTTCAAACTTTATTCTAAATATATTATTTTATAAAAAATCATTAATTTTTAAGATTAAAATTAAAATTAATCAAAATCTCTCATTGCTAAATTTTTGCAAATCTTTGATGAATGTTTCATGAATCTTTGATAAATCTTTGGAAATTTTTTGCAATAATGATAATAACATGAGATAATATTGTGATGATATCATTGATGAAATGGTTATTTGTTTCATCATGTTCCTTTACACATACTATCTGAGTAAGAAAATATCTTGTGTCACTTTGCTTTAAAAAGCTTTTATATTTTAATCCATTTGCAAAAAAAGATTTATCAAAAATTTACTACACATTCATTAAAGATTAATGAATAGCAAATAATTTTAAAAATTTGTTAAAGTTACAAGTCAAAAATATAAAGATCTATAAATAATTCACAGATTTATCAAAAATTCATTAAAGATTTAGCAAACCTTTACCAAAAATTTATTAAGAATTTACTAAAAACTTGTCAAAAATGCATTAATTGTTCACCAAAGATTTATCCAAAGATTTGCTGAAGATTCATTAAAGATTCTCTAAAGATTTACCAAAGATTTATTTACCAAAGATTCATAAAAACTTTATCAAAAATTCACCAAATACATATTTACCAAAAATTCGCCAAACATTTATCAACATGATATCATCACAGTATTATCCCATATTATTATCATTATTACTAAAAATTTGTCCAAAGATTTATTATCGAAGACCAAAAAGGAGATATAAAATGATTCAATAGAAAATTGTAAGATTAATTTAATATTAAGTTCCTGTTTTTATCCTATAAGTTTGGGCATTTATCAAATCCGATTAATTATCCTTTTCAAGTATTAAATTGGCTGTGTTTATTTTTATATTTCACAATAATATATTATTTTAATAATTCATCATGTTAATATTTTTTTACGTATTTTAGTCAAAAAGTTCAAATTGTATCATCTTTATGATTTGACGCAGAAATCATAAAAAATATATTTAATTTAGATCATACCTTTATAAAGTATTTGAAAACTAAACAAATTTAATCTAATTTGTTTAGTATTTACAAATTTCATTTCTATCGCGTAGCAGATTGGAATTAATGTAGTGGCCAACTTTGTGGAAAATTTGATTTAAGTTTGCATAAACGAACCATACGTAAGAATTAACATTAATCTCACTAGTCAGCATATCAATATAAACAACGATGTAAAATTATAAGTATTCCTTTTAATTCTATTTTATAAGTTAATTGTGTTTAATATAAATTTCAATTAGTACAAATTAATTTTATTGTTGGCGCTTAATGTACAAAGCAATCATTATAATCATAAACCGAAAACATTAATTAAATCTTAGCCAAAAATATATAAAAAATGAAAAAATTAATTGAATCTAATTTTAATAAAGAATTTTTGTTTTTAACGTAACAAGAAATACAATTTATCCCATTTGCTTAATTCGTAAACAATGAAATATAAGTAATATAAGAATTATTTTTCGAAAGATAAATAGTATGTTTAAATGAAATTGACTCAAATTGTCATTGATTTTATATTTTTGGCTAATATACGTAATTATTTACGAGTGGTATCTAGTCAAAAAGCTCATGGACGACTAACTCGAAATGTTTCACCAAGAGAGGACTTGGCAGATCTCGAAAAATCACATGCAGAAATATTCACCAGATAATATTACGTAATTATGTAATATTGAATCAATTTATAACTCACCTTTTGAAATGTTTATATTAAATCAAAATATTTTAACATTTTTTATGGTTGACGTTGATCTATTTAATGCTACGAATGCTTCAAAGTCTTTTGTAATGGTAAATAAACCGTAGCAATTGTCAAATATTTTTATGACATTAAATAATGATGACGTTAAACATGTATAAATATATAATATATTTAATTTAAAACTCTATGTTCAATATTCATATTTTCATATGACAAGCATAAAAAAAGAAAAATTAATTGATTATCTAATATCTAAGTCTACAAATATCTTGTAATCCTTGCTAAAGAGATAATCTGATTTAAAAGTTAATTTTTTATTACATAATTACGTTTGATTAAAATGCACTGATTTGGTAACTATAATTTATTTACTCACGATCTCGAGTCGTCTTCTCTTGGCTTACGTAGTAGAGCACACGATCTCAGTCTATGGAAATAGTAATTGTAATAGCCTGTAACAATGCGTAAAATTTAATTTGTAAATATCTTTTCGATAAGAAAAATTAAGTAGCTACAGTATAAGTCTTGTATTATTTATTACACACGTACATTACAGTCTTGTATCTCATTACACAAATCGATGTGTAATATCGAATTATGTAATGAGAATTTAATTATTAATATTTTATAAGATAAATATAATGGAAAACAAATGATTAATTTTTATCTTTATTTATTATTTATTATTTCAAAGACCAATACATGTAAAATGTGTAACAAATATATCGCGATATATATTTATATTATCTATATTAAACATCTTTCTAGCGTGAGGAGTTTGTCGCGTGAAATATTTATTGCTTTCAATGTGGTTTGATAATTTTCGTAGAGTCTAAGTATGCCGTATATGATGCATTTAATCACTTATTTACTCCACGTATTTAATATTCCCTTATATCTCTTATTGCGATAATTTATGTGTATAATTATATAATATTTAATCTATTTAATTCACCATTTGTCGTATTTATACATCTATTTATTTAATACTTATCATTACAAAACATTGTATTTGCGTGTGCGTTATAATAGAATCATGTGTGAAACGTATTCTATATTATAAACTGTCATAAAATATCAAAATATGCCATGTAATACATATAATTGAAATATTGGAACATGCGCGCACGCGCACGCACACACACATCTGTTAATTCTGAAATGTATCGTTCCGAAATCATTATCGTGGCGCATTAGATTGAATTAGAGTAAAATGTCGATTATCTGCGTAAATTGGCAGACAGTAATCTACCATTATCATGCATGAGCATTTGTGTAAAACATTTAGAGAAAAAAAGAAATTAAGATATAATAAATAATATAAAGATATAAACACAATACAGCAAATGAGCATTATTTACGAATTTTTGTTTAAACTTGATAATCGACATTATATTTGATTTTTATGCGAACAAAAATAACTTCTCCATTTTTTCGTATGCTGCTATATTTATAAGAACCATCTTGATAAATAAATTCTGTAACATTGGAAGAAATCGTGTTTTAATTTCTAGCCATTTGATAAATCTCATGAGACTTGGAAAAATTTTTCAACTTTTCGTCTCCATATTTTTATAATATTATAAAATTATATGATCTCTGGAATGCAGAGATCTGAAGGAGTTCACAAGAAGTAGAAAATTCGAAAGGGAATTAATCGAATTGTGCACGATTTTCAAGGATAAAATAAATTCCTTAAAAATTGCAGATATTTCCGATAGTAAACACACTCTCTGTATTATCTATACATGATCGATTTACCATCATTGAACCCTGACGATAAGTGAAGTGCAACAAGTCACTTACCGACCGATGCGTCGCCATTTGGCCATTGCCTCGTTTGGCCGTCCCTTTCTGCTTCCCTTTCCGTTCCTTCTGCTGTAAGCATGTGTCCTTGCACTGTACCCGCAGTCGCACTATTCGCCGCGACCTAATCGTCATATGCAAACAACCGGATAATTGGGTTAAATACCTATATCGAATTTTATAAACGATCGCGCGAATGAAAGAGCATACGGAGCGATCGCCCACTGTTCGATTAGATTAACTAGCTGTCTTAGTATGGATGGTTTGCACGCGATATTCACTTACGAAAACATAAAATAAAGGATAAAATGACGCGAAATCCATGGAACTCCGATCTTGGGATGAATACACTTTCCGAGAAAAGACACTGACCGCGATGTAAACGCGCGCGAGGCTCCAACTTCGTTTTTGAGATCTCAACATATCGACGAAATGCGACGAAACGAAGAACGCGCGGAATCACCTTCGCGCGCGCGCGGACGAGCAACGGTCGCTGCGAACTGAAAGACTGAACACCGAACGCGACAGATTCAAGATATCAAAGATAATTTCACATACGATATTTTTCGTAATCATCTATCCAAAACACGATACGAAGTGATCGCCTTCAAGTTGATCGATTCAACACTTCCGATACTCTCGCGTCTTCGCGACACAATTAACTGATCGCCGAGCCGTTGGCCGTGGGAAGGGGCAAAAACGATGGGAAAGCAAGAAGCTGATTGGTCACTTCAAAAATCAGCGTTTCCAGAAAAAACGCATATAGCCGCGCGAGGTCGCCGGTGCAGAGGCGCAAGCCTCACTTTTTTATCTCTACAGTCTACGGTAACGGAAAAGATTTCGAATCGGAGTATCGTCAACACTTCGAAATAAAACGATATGCTGAACGCGATTAAACGCGACTTTTATGGAATCTAGCTTGATTGTAAATTCACTGTCTTCACTGACATGAAAAAAAAAAAACTCATTAAAGATTGAAAACAATGGACAAATCAATTGACAAAAGACAATAAATTATATTGCATGAAATAAATTTGTCAGTTGTTATCGTTAAAATTCGCTTGTTAGTTCGTCATTAGAATGTTAATCGAAAAGAATTTCCCTATATTGTTGTAAAATAAAAGATAAAAAATTGAGTTTTGCGTAAATAAATCAACTAACAATTGTTCTGCTGCTGCAGATGCATTTATGCGAACATGATTAACGTAACGCGTTAATTTATAATCTCGGCACTTTTGGCATTTTATACGATATTCCCAATTTTTATTGCATACATAATGTGCGTAAAGCAAACAAGAAACATATACGAAATGCATATGAAACATACATACGCGAAACCCAATCATTCCTGCATGATTTTCTCGATATGTCGATTAGATAAAGTTGCCGTCTTCGACAAATTCACGCCGTTATGCTACTACGATAAATATATCGATGAGTTCGAATTTTTAATCCGAAAATCTATCAGAAAGGCATCCACAGAGAAAGAGGGAGAGACAGGGAGGGAGCACCAACTTAAGCCAGAGATACTCGATGCTTGTTTTCGTGCTGGTTTGTTTGCTGAATGGAAATACTCTGTCTTGATTGGCAATAAGATAGAGCATTTTTAGACTCGAAAATTTCTCTAGTCTATGACCAATCGAGAACGTCCAATCAGCTTGTAGTACGACACATGAAATATTAGCTTAGAAGAAAATAGATAATAAATTAAGTTATAAATTAAGCTTTGCAACTGTTGTAAAATTCTTCAACACGATTGGTTCTTGCTCTTAGGTCCTGTTAGATCTAAACGTATAAACCAGTCGTGTTGAAGAATTTTACAACAGTTGCAAATAAGCTGCTTTTTCTGCTGAACGCAGCCATTGGTTACGTTTAGAAAACACAAGTGATCAGTAAGCGGTCAATGATTATTGGTCCTTACTGTTAGATCTCCAAATTTAGATCAATTATATTAGCGAATTACTCAACTGGCAACGGTTGTGTTTTTTGAACGTAGCCATTGGTAGATGGCGTCTCTGGTAACGCATTTAGTTATCTTCTGAGTCCGAGAGCAGGCGAGCGCGAAATCGCGCTCGAACCGTTGCGTGTTGCGAACTCTGCTGTCGCTGCTATGATCTACGTGACCTCGGCACTCGGCATGCGAGTACAGCGACAGCGACTAGCAGCGACAAAAAACAGGCCTAATGGCCTATGATCATGCACGTGTCATCGTTTTGCCATCGACGTTAAACTGACGATCACGACTGACAACAGACAAAATGCTGTATCCAAGAAGACATCTGACGTTCATCGTCCGCTCGCAACTACGTTTGTTACGATGCGAAACGACGATGAATTGTCTGCGGGAGATGCAACGCGGAGGTTATGTTCTCGGACACATGCATCTTCGGCACGCTAGTTTGAGACCTGAAATTCACATTGCAACGTGCAGCAGGACGTACGGTACGACAGTCCTACAGTCGTCGGCGTCCGATGTTGATCATAAATTGATGTCATTTTGCGACAATGTTAAAGAGGGTCGAATTTCGGCAGACGGTCTGAAAGAGGTTATCGACTTATGTAACAAGAACAATTATCAGTTACCTCACGATACCGGCGTTTTATTGCTCAAATGCTGCGGCAATCTGCTGTCAGACTTGAACACGGTCGACAGAATATATCTGGCAGACCAGGTAGAGTGTAATTTATTTTAACTTAGAATACAATTGGATAACCATAACCTTAAATAACAATATATATTACCTTAAAGTTAAACAATTTTATTGGAACACAAAATTTGAAAACATTTGAGAATTATTTTATGATAAATTTTCTAAGATTAGGTATTGTAATATATACACATTGTGAATATTGCGTTCCATTTAAATATAGTAAACTATTCTTGAATATGTTAATCAATGTCAATTTGTGTCTCCTAAAAATAAAACAGCCACAGTAACATAATCATTTCAGCCTTGTTTCTTGCCAATATTAAACATGTGTCATTAATGTGTCACTGTGTTTCTTGCTGAATAAAATTCAGTGTACTGAGAAAGAGCCCTGCTTTTATAAATATTGGTTTTGTATAGCTTGTATTTGTTTCTTTTTTGTATCAGGCAAAAAGAAACAAGCAGTATTTTAATTGAAACAAAGAAAAATTTATCATTCAAATAAGTTGTTTTGATACATAGGTATGGCATTTAATAAAGAAGAATGGTGGAACACTGACGGTGGAGCATTACAATACTCTACTTAGTGTTAACAAGGATAACTTTAGACCTACAGATCCTAAAAAGTTCTTAGTGAATATGAGTGTGGAACCAGATGAGAATACCTATCGCTTGCTGTTAAATGCAGCTACAAAGGTGGGCAACAGTGAGTATCTGTTGGATATCTTATCCATGATAAAGGATAAGAATGTAGTCATTTATGAGGAAGCAATCAACGCGTTGATAGAAATTTGCGTGACTAATAATAATATTACTGAGGTCAAACAAATGATAACGCAGATGCGGGAGGCTAAATTGTCGACAGCCAAAGCATATATGGAACTGGCATGTGGTTATGCAAAACTTGGCGATATTCCGAATTTGGTCATGATATTGAACGAAGAACCACAGGATAACACAAACCTTTTGAAAATAATAAAGGTTCTGAGCATGTCCAATAATAGTAGACATATTCCAGTTGTCTTAAATTTTTTAATAACCTCAGTACCAACGCTCGAGTCTGAAATTTCCAAGATGATAGCAGAATTGATACGCGCTGATCGAATTACAGAAGGTAATGCTATTATAAATTGCCTTGCGTTAAACGAAGCGACCAAAGATATGGTGCGGAATGTTGTAAATAGCTTTATGACCCAATTAGTATTGTTAAACTCGCCAGTTAATGATATCATTAAATATGCGAATGACTTTGTCGAATCCGACTGCAACCAACAAGCGTTAATCGACGTAGCAGAGATCGGTTTGAAACTGGGTAGAGAGAAATTATGCTTTGCGATATTCGAAGCAATGAGAAATAAGAATATAGAGTTACGACCGCATTATTATTGGCCTTTACTGATAAGAGCATATCATAACAAGGGAGAGTCTGAAATATATTCACTCATCAAGTCTATGATGTATGCGGGAGTAGAGATAGATTCTGATACGATGCTTTATTACGTATTTCCATACGTAAATACCGCGAATCCAATTGTTACACTGAATAGATTGTTATTGAACAATGTACCGGCTACTTTCTCGTGTATGCCTCTATTACATTATCTGCTGCAACAGAATCGATTACGAGATATTACACCACTATATACGTACCCTGTATATTATAAGGTATATTACAAAGAATTGATAAAACCACTGGTATGTGCCTATCTCGCCACTAAAGACGCCGAAAATTGTGCAATATTACTAACGGCATTACCGCAAGGTCAAGATTTTATTGGTTTGTTTTTAAGATTGCTGGTAAACGTTAAATATCCGACTTACACGGTAGAGCATTTACAGCTTCTTATTAAAGAATTTAAAAAGCGTGAAGCAAAGATATCTTTAGAGGACGCAATTATTCTTAAGAAGGAACTGCAAATGAAAACTTTTAATCTTACGCTAGATATAGAGAACCTAATAGATGGTCTGGTTGATTCTTCTATCAAAATTTCGGATAGCATGCTCATAACACTTCCGAAATACTTGAACACTAAAGAATTAACATATTATCTAGTGGAGTTAAAGAACAAAAAATTCTCTACTAAAGGAGTTCTGCAGAGATTACTGTTTACATATTGTAACGAGCATAATTTAAAGAAGGTCAAAGAGATAAAACGGGAATACGACGCGTGCCAATATGAGTGGACACCTAACATGAAGTCATCCTTATTTGAATTGTATCTTTGGCAAAATATGTTAGAGGAGGCCGAGACATTGTTATCCGATTTACAGAACATGCCCGATAAATTTCAGTTAGACAGGATCAAAATCGTGATGTATGCTACCATGTTGGTGAAGACGAATAATCCTGCAAAGGCATTTAACGTTATTGAAAGTTTTGACATCTCCGATACTAGAGTAGATGCTCAGGCACAGTGTTGTACGCTTCTAGAAGTGCTGGCACAGAGTCGGTATCATGCGCTCACAGCGGACATGTTAAACCTTCTCTTAAAGAAGAATTACTGTCAAATTACCGCGAACTTGTTGAAACCGTTGGTGACGATACCCTTGGAACGTGACAACATTAAGGACGCGATAGATGTGGTCGCAAAATGCGTAGAAGAGTATCATATGGTACCGTTGGCATTCGAATTACTGACAATGTTGTTGGAGCAGAAGTACAGCTCAAAATTGCAGAACACAAATGAATATATAGAGCTAGTGTACAATGCAGTAGTTACCACTACTTCCATCGCAGTAGCGAATACCTTGCTGGCGATAGCATTAGCAACGTTGAATAAGACAGAGAAAGTGCAAGCTTTGTTAAAGGTAATCAAAATATTTCCGATTGCGGTTTAATTTGTAAATTTATTTTTTAGGTTTATAATTTACTTACAAAACTGCTCAAATATTTTAAATTTTATAAAAAGTTATAAAAATAGAACTTTTTAATATTAAAAGAGAAAAGAAGTATTTATAAATTTTTTTAAGCTCTGTATGTGTGTGTGAAAATTGATTTTTTTTTACATAATTTTCTGAAATTCGCGAAACACATAATTATGTAAACTTTGCGTTAGTTAACATCTTTTGAGTCACACTTTTCTCTTTCTCTCTCTTACAGGATTACGAACTCTCTACGAACTGTCTTGTACACTACATCAACACAAAAAGTAATAAACGTGTTGTGGACGGTTTCCTGAACCTTCTTAAAATAGCCGATGTAAATCATTTTAATCAAGATACGATATGCGAAACGCTCCTTGCTGCTTATAGTAAGTTGTCTTTCTGCATTGTTTTTTTTATGTATTTTTTAAATCTTAACGCTTTTTAATTGCATACAAAATTGATATTCACAGGTAAAGTAGGAGATTGCCATCGTGCATTACAACTTTGGAAAATTATGTGCATGAAAAATATCAAACCCAGCGAACAATTTGAGAAGAATTTTGTTGCACTTTTATTGTCAAATAAAATTCCGCTTCCTTCAGAGTTCGACTGTAATAAAAGTAAAATAAACATTAGTAATTAATATTAAGAATAACAACAATACATATAAGATAACTATAATTTAAAAGTAAAGTAGTCAAATTGGAATTTGTAAGAGAAATTTAACAAACTATATAATTTGGAAAAAAAGATTTTTGACTCTGTGAGAATTTCTGCTGTCTTATTCTCTATTTATTATTTTGTATATATCTACTATATTATTATTTTATAATAAACAGAAGTATAAAAGTACTATTACATACAGGAAGTAAGTTTATCTAATAAACAGATTTTAGATTTTCTTGAAGTAACAAGCTGTAATCGTTAATTAGTTTGAAAGCTTTATCTTTGAGCGGCTCGTAATTAATACGTTCCTTTTCTTTAGCTATAAATTCTTCGATCTTTTTATTATCTTCTTTCAATTTTTCTAACTTATCTTCTAAGCTACTAATTTCCGGATAAATTGCATATTTCTCTACTTTTTCTTTAAGCGCATTATATTCCGCTCGTAGTGACTTCAGCTCGTCCTCACAAATAGATTCTTCAGACACCAGTTCTTTTTTTTCGACGATCAGCTCATCCCGTTCGAGTTTATTTCGCGTTTTCAAGCCATCCAGATCCTCTAGAACGATCAACTCGCTCTGTTGCTTTTTCAACTTCTCTTTCATTTGCTTGGATTCTAGCTGTAGTTTCTCTTCTAGGATCCTCAATCTGTTGAACGTCTGTTGCATAGTTGCGTAATCTTTCTTTAGTTCTTCAAAATTATCTTCGAGGTGGATAGTTTCATAATCGTTGTATGGAAATTTATCGCGCAAAATAGCTGTTTCTTCGGCTTCTGTAAGATATTCGTTGTTCTCCACTGTGTTTGCCACGGTCTCTAACTTGTTAACAATTTCTCGCTCAAGTTTTTCCAGCCTTTCCATTTCTTCCTGTTTGCTCTGTTCATACGTGGACATAAACTCCTCCATCATCTCTTCGCGTTTACGCAGTTCCTGATATTTGACTTGCTTCTCCGACTGATTATCCTCTATATTGGTTTCCAGCTGCTCTAGTTGTTGCTCGAGTTCCGCTACCTTCTTCTCCTTCTCGGCTATTTGAGCTTCCGTCGCGGCAATGTCGGTATTGTCACGCTTGATCTTCTGCAGAAGTTGCTCTCTCTCGTCTTCCGGCGACAATTTTTTACGTTCTTCCTCCTGCAATTTGTCCCGCTTCTCTTCCGCTTCGATGATTCTCACTTGCAGCTTCACTGCCTCCTGTTTCAGTTGGGAAAGAGCAATTTGTTCTTCCAAGTGTGCTTGCTCTTTGGACAACTGGTCCAATTCGCGTTGCATCTGTTGAGCTTGTTCCTGCAATTCCGTCTTTTGTCGAAACAGATCATCATACTTTGCCTTTGTATGCGGATCCATACTTTCAATTATATGTTCGGTTCTTTTTCTCTCATTTTCAATATCTTTTTCCATCTTGTGCAATCTCTGTTCCATCTGTTTTCGTTGCTCGAACATTCGCTCGACTTCCGCCATCCTACGTTCATTCATCAGTGCCAGCTCCTTGGCCTCTTGTTCGATCACCTCCTTGTCAACGTCCAGAGTCATTTTATCCACGACAAGATTATAGTCGGCTAATTCAGCCTGTAGAGTCGTCAACTCCGCGGCCAGACTCTTGGCTCTCTTATCATAGTGCAAAAAAGTGGCCTTCTCCTTGTTCTGCGCTTCAATGTCCTTCATTATTGTTGCAATCTCTTGCGTCAGTTCCCTTATTTTCAACTGCAGCAGGCCCTCATAGTATCTCTTATCTTGAATCTGTCTAGAAATTAGAAAAATTGACAAATTTATGCAAATGTAGGAACTTTTTTTTAGATAGTTTTAGTACCTTGTCATTGGCAGACCCCTAGTGGTGCCAGGTCGTACACCCGCTATCCCATGTTGCGTAATCGGCCTGTCCAGCATGCTGACGTTGAACTGCTTGGCGGTTGCTAATCCTGTGCTGGTACGATTCAGTCCAGAACCTATTCTGAGGCTTGAGCCTGCAGTCGGTGCACGATTAGAGAGAAAGGATGCCGATGGTGGTCTCGCTAAAGCGAGGCGTCCGGGTGTTGCTGAACGATACGTAGCTGAACTAACATACTCCGATGACTCGTCCTTATGCCCGCGTCGAGATTTAGGCCGCTCGTACTTGCTCTGAGGTCTAACGATGCCCGTTGGCGGCCTGTTGGTGTCCATCTTGCTCGGGGTACTAGTCGCGTCCTCCTGGTCTCGTCGCCATCGAGTAATCGGTCGTTCTCCGCTCTTACCAGAACCAGAAATTAAGTTTTTCTCGGACTCCATTTCTTGTAAATGAGCTCTTTAGATTAGAATGTCAATTGCAAGTGTTTATTTGAATTTGGATGTTAATTAGGAGATAGAGGGAATCGATAATGATTGACAGTGTATCATGCATTTATTTGACAGGACTGGTGGGATATCTGCGACGTCGCGACGGGAAATAACAATGTTTTGCTTATCGTAGTCATAGAAACTAGTATTTACGTGGTTCGTTGTATTTATCAATTTCCACGTTTGATGCAAAACTAACTATACTGTTCCTCGTAGAGAAATAAATTGAGAATTTCTTTTCTTTATCTAGTCTTATAGTTTTTATAAAAATGAAATAATAGGGGGAAAAGAATAATTTATACAAACAAAGGAAAATACGAAATATATATTTATAAATTTGTAAAATAATTAAAAATTTAGAAATATATCATAGGTATAACATTGTATTTTGCAAGAAAAAAATTCCAATAGCCAAAAAAGTAGCCAATCACAGTTGATCTTAGAGAAGAAAAGCGAACAAGATTGGTTAAATTTCTTACGATCAACGACTAATAACGACTCATTGTAGATCCAGTTTTATCAATTTGTGCTACTATACATGTAATATTACGTTATTCCGCAAATTATTTGTTATTTCATTCGCATTCGTGTTATTATTATTTTTGGACAATAAGCGCATAATTTGAATAAGACCGCGCTGCCTTTCCCGCGTGTTTTTAGCCGCCATGACAGTTTCGGTCTCCATCAGTTTCGACAAACGTGGAGTTTGGAGTACTCGGGCGATTTTTATCCGCCAAAAGTGGATAAGAAGATTAACGAGTGCGAATTATTGTCGAAAGTGTCAAATAAATGTGACGGGCGACCTCGTCAAGATGTATTTGTTATCGCAAACTGTTCCGATTAGTGTCGCTTCGTCGATCGTAATCGACAACACCGCGCGCCCGTCCGTCACTCGAAATCGCAATCGCAGCAATCCAAGTGAATGTAGATTTCAATATCTTGTCCACCCAAAAATGATTCTTACATTTCGAGTGCTCATGTGTTTTTCGTTGGATCGCGTACGCGAGTGAAATTTTAATGTAAAATAAACCGGACATGGTGTATCTTTTGTCAGTACATACATTTACACGCGGAACCCTAAGGGTCGGTTCTTCTTGGTAAATTTACCTATCAGGTAAATATATGTTTGTCTTTATTTATTTAAGAAAAGAAACGAAGATAGACACATGCTTACCTGGTAGGTAAATTTACCAAGAAGTTGGAACAACCGGCCCTAAGAGAAGAAAAATGTTGAAAATGTATTTTTTTTATAACGTCAAAGTTGTAGCAAGGGTTAAGATTTCCGCCGACGGATGGCGCCAGCGGTGCCGTGGATTAGTCGAGCGCGGCAAGTATTTGACGGTTGCCGAGCAACCAAGAGTGAGACGCACGACGCGCGACTCGGAGTCGAGTAGTTGAGTTCCGTCGTTCCGTGGTTCGAAGTGCGACCGCGACGACGCGTTTAGGCTGCAGGCGGCACCGGCGCGGTGACGGCGGCGACGGCGTGGCGGTGGAGAGCCCCCGAAGTTGAATTTAACATACGTTCGTCGCGTCCAAGAATATCCGCGCCGCGCGCGACCGCCTCGAGGACGTGGCGGGCCGAGCCGAGGCAGAGCGAGGCAGAGCGCGGAGCGAGACAGAGGACGGAGGACAGAGGACAGAGGACAGAGGCCTCTACGCGGTAGAGTAGCCGTTCAAGCAACGCAAAGCAACGTGTTCCTCGGGTTCGCTCGGGTTTTCTCGATCCCGATCGAGAGCGCGAGTAGTAAACGCGAGTGTACAGTTGTACACGCATTTGGAGAATCGGTGCATTTTGCTCTCTGTCTCTATTCTCCTCTGTCTGTCGCTTGACGACCGGCAGCAGCAGACAGTCCGCCGTAAACCGGTTCCGCGTGGGCCACCTCGTGTTCTCGAGAGAATGTTCTGAATGGCGCGGTGAGAGTCTGGTGCGCGCGTCCACGCTCGTTCGCTCGCTCGTTCCATCGTTCTTTCCGTGTCAACCTTCGAACGCCTTCAGATTCGGAGTTCAGTTAGCCTCCGTTTGTCATTCGCGCGCACCGCAGAACACGCTACCGGCGGCGTGCGCGCATTGTGTGTGCGTCGCGTCGCGTCACGTCGCGTCACGTCGCGTCGCGTCGTGTCGTGTCGGATCGGATCGCGTTGTACGTACGATCACGCGAGTGCGTGTGAGTGCGGTGTACGAGCAAGCGTCTTCTGTCTGACGAGGAAATCACAAGCTCCGCGCATCGTCGTCGCCGGCGCGGGATCATGGACGAGGAAGAGATCGACGGCGTCAAGTCGCCCATCAAGCGGCTCGGCTCCACGCGGAAGCTGCTCGTCTTCAATAGTGAGTGTTTCTTTTCTCTCTCTCTCTCTCTCTCTCTCTCTCTCTCTCTCTCTCTCTCTCTTTCTTTCCCTTGTTTCTCGACTATTTATCATATATATACATACATTTAAAATCTCTACGTACGCGAGATGTGAATGTTGCTGGCTTCGCGTCTCTTTCTCTCTGTCAAGTGCTCTCCTAAAATAAACATTTTCCGATAATCGATCATTACCTACCGCGTCAAAGCGATACGACTTTGCTCTAGCGAGAGACTTTGGCGCAGCAGCTTTTCTCAAATATCGGCCAATTTTCCAGTCACGTAAATCTGTAGGGACACATAAAAAAAGATTGCTTAAGATTTTTCTATGCTCCTGAATGTCATGGAAATCGACCGTGCTGAAACTTGCCATTTTGAGAGAATCACGTTATCGTGAGAAGGAGAGATATCGGTGTACAAAGTTATTCGGGATACTAAGCTGGGCACGTGTTTGTAATTTCTAATTTTTTTCCACGAAATTATCTTTATAACTCTTTGTGAGTCTATGTGTCGAGATTATAATGCTATCATAGAATTTTCTTCAAGCATTCGCAAATCTGTATTTGATTATAATCGGAAAATCATAGTTCTAAGAGGGATTATATCTTTAATTTACAAATTCATTTTCATAGTAAATAGAGAGAGAATTGTGTCTATTTATTCTTTTATTTTTTTAATAATAAATTCGCAATTTCACTTTTAATTGAACTCAAACATTTTAACTAGTACTATTTTTATATTAAAACATTTTAACTAGACAAATCTTTCTTAACTTTACATTTTGTACGTAAACGATTGATATAGCTGTAAAAAATTTTCAATATATATTTAAAAAAAAATTTTTATGAGAAACAAATATCCCTCTCGAATACCAGAATACTCTTTGAAAATGACACAAAATGCGTGTGTTAAAATCTCTAATTTTAATAGATGAAATCATTATTTACTCCTCAAAGAGAGCAATCTCGAAGAAAAATAAAGCGTTAGCGTATCTCTGCGCTCTTGTCGTAAGCAATACGTCGATTCTCATCGCAGCGTTTGTTTTTTTTTCCCCCCGTGTAATTTTCATAATAACTCGCGTTGTCTAGATAACGATCTCAAGGGCAAAGTTTTGAGTTTCATGGATGATAATGAATTTCCAATTAGAGTTGTTTCGAGTGCGAGTGAAATGAATCGCGAGTCGATTTCGGTGTGTGTCATTGGATTCGCGTCGTGTTGTTGTAATCTATAGTTTCCTTCGAAGATTAACCAGCGCGGATTCTGAACGTGCGAACAGGTGCGATTTGTTTGCTAGACAGGCATAATATGCAAAACGACAGATTATCCAATTTCGCGTTGTGCGTAACGCGAGAAGAAAGTGATGAAGCGTCTCGTTTCTAGCTTCGGAAGAACGGAGAGTGCGGTGTTGGTTTACGTAAAACTCAAAACATACGTAAATGTGTCATTACGTCAAATCTGTCCGAAAAGATGCAGACGGATGTTGGACAAAATTATCTCGTTTCTCGAATTACGCATTACAGACAGCGAGTCTCAAGTGCAAGGAGAACGAGAGAAAGAGAGAGAGAGAAATTCTCGAATCTTTAACTTTTAATAAATTTTAATTTAACACAGCTACTATGTGTGTTAATTACGTTACATTATATTGAACTTTTTATTAATGCTGGAATGTTGCTCATATTTTTCTAACATTGATACTAGATTCAAGTGAAATTCTTTATCCACGCAATTAAGAATTTCCTGCACTTCTTTTTTTCTACTTTATAGATTGCAAGGAGGTGTTCAAACTTTTTATTAAATGTTATATTATTTCAAGCTATTAAAATTTTAATTATAGTAACTTCAATTAGTTCTTGAGTGAAAATTTATCCATAGTAGCATTCCAGGGTTAAGAGACAAGAATAAGTTCGGGAGTCAACAAATGATAACAGAGTATAACGGTCATAAGATTGACTTTTTAAAAAGAGAAATGATATGTTTGAATGAGACCATACAATGCATTTCGTGTTTCCTGGTTATATTATAACTGCACGATTGGAGCACATTAACATCAACATTTTAGAAATATCCAATCTCTGTTTTCTCATCAACTTAAATAAGACATGAGATACAATCGATGGCAACCGTATATTTGCGAGCGATGTTCCACATATTTAAGAAGCTAGCATTACGAGACTCGCATGGGAGGCGAGATAAAAATTGATGAGAAACGACAAATTCCACTTTAGAGACGCTTATAATAGTAGAAACTAAGCGTCTGAGCGATTTACAAATAAACGTGTCGTTCCGCATGAAGAGAGGCGAAACGAGTCGTGCGAGAAGTGAAGCTGCGATCTTTGCCAGGATGTGAAGGCTATTCCTCTTATCTTGCGAAGGGGTTTTTCTCCCGCGAGGTTTGCCTTAATTTCACGTATACATATATTACTCGACCGTCCCGGCGAAACCAAACCGAGAAGATAGTTCGTTAGTTATGAATATCTTTTCAAATAATTTACGATGAAATAGCTTATTACGCATATATATTTGCACTATTCTTTTTCAATTTTAACGTTAATGCTACGTTTGATAATTGTTGGTTCAATTCTATTTTAATGCCACCTTCTGTGTGTTCTTCAATTAAGCTGAGCCAATCGTCCTCAGTTTATACAAGCCTCGTCGTTCGAATTATAAATATTATATACATAGTATTACTCGCCGTAAAAAGATTATCGTCGTCACAATTATCTCGATTCTTATAACATCATTAAAGCTATGGAAAACTAAATCATGAGAAGTCTAATGAGTCATCGAGTGGCGATTGCGGTTTGACAATTGTTTCTTCGTACATTATGATAGAATGGAAAAGCGAGAGACAGTGCGTTTGTCTGCTCCCTTTCGGAATAATTCGCGTTCGAGCCGCAAAGAAATTGCACGTTTATTAGTACGTTGCGAACGTGTCGTCATTATAGCTGCATGGTGGAACCTAGAGTGAGAGGCGATCAAGTGCAGGCACAGTTGCACCACTATTGGAATGCCAGTGCATACGAAAGCTGCAACGTGCACTAGGCACTCCTAGTCGAATCACATTTTGATTCTAACTTACGGTTTGGGAGATCAAATATTCGCGTACAATGATATTTGACAGTCATATCTGTGTTCGCAATTTACTTCCTCCCAATAAGTTATGGAGAGATTAAAACGAGTTCTCTCAATTAGGTTCTATTAAGAATTACGCTAGTTTTATTTAATATTAATTTTATTTAGTATAATATTAATTATCTAATTAACTAATATTAATTAACTATTAGTTACTATATTGTTATTAGTTAATATTTATTTAATATATTGAAACGCAAATATTTTTCAAGTATTGCATATTTCCACACAAATCTGAATATCTAACTCGAAATTAATTACATCTTTGATTCTATTGGCAGATTTATAATGATTGATCACTTTAACGAGCGTGTCATCTCTTAATGAAGCGTGTTATTTCGATTTCGTGCTTGTTTTATACATTTCATCAAATATATTTCATTTATGAACCAAGGTTTCCTTTCTTAGTCAAAGGAAAACCCGCTCGAAATTTTTATTTCTTTTTGACTTGATTATTCAATGTACTTGCCGATCAATCTCGCTTCTCATTAGCATTATTGATACCGTTGCAGCTTTTTTATGTTTTCGCGAGTTATATAGAGGAAAAAAAACTACAATAGACGGATGGAGATATAGTGTAGAGTCTACACTGAGACCACGCGAAGAATAAAATAATTTTCTCCAGCATCATGTAAGCTCCGGACTACTTTAGTAAAATTTCACGCAGTGATCCTCGTTTTTCGCAGAAATATTAATCCATCTTGGGACTTTCTAATTCCATGCATTGGCGTAAGCGATTGGTTTAATTTCTATAACAGATCACAACAACGAGATTTCATGCGACAACGCGTATAGCAATGCAGATATTCCTTGTGACCTCATTATGAAATAACTCAATATCCATTAATGTCGCACTGAAAGTAGCTCATAGCGAAAGTACCTCCCAAGCCTCGCAAAAATAATGCAAAACGAAAGCCGATGTGCAAAATGAAATAAAGTTGCAAATGAAAGAATAGAAAAATGTTTTTTTCTGTGAAATAAATACGGTATTTAATTTCATTTCAGAATCAAGTTACTTGTCGCAATACGAAGTCAAACACATTTTTTGTCCAGTTTTATGGAATTCTCAAATCGTGTCGTGTTTCTTTATTTTATACACAGGGAATTATCGCACAATCGTAGAAAGATAGTGAGAAATTCCAGAGAAGTTTTGGACGCGATAGCGTGTGTGTGTGTGTTTGTTTGATGTCACATTATACAACGTGGCATCAAAAACATAAATCCGACGATGAATTCACTGTACTCGCGACCGCTTGCGAAGGCCCTTCCGTTACCTGGCCGAACCTTTCGACCCTTCCCAATGAGATAAAACGAACGTTTTCCGGCCTATGGGTCTGGCCCTTGCCACTATGCCGGCTGGTAAGCGTAACCACACACGCAATACGTCTGCACGCACCATAGCATTTAAATGTACGCATGTATGTGAATGTGTGTGTGCGGAGGAAAACAGGAGAACGTCGAAAGAGAAAGAAAGTATAGTGAAGTCTCGCGCAGACGTTTGGTATTCACCGCTTATTTCGACGTCGTATTTAGAACTGAAAATAGTATCTTACTGTAAATATTATTCATACAATACGGATCGCGTTAATTAACATAAATACAAAGCAAGAATTAAAAATAACTGCAATCCTCTCTCTCTCTCTCTCTCTCTCTCTCTCTCTCTTTTTCTATATATATATATATATACATAAATCAATGTGATTGTTTCTCAAATTTCTAAGGTTTACTTATATCCATCGCTCTACCCACATGAAAATAATGTTTTTACTCAAGTATTTAAAGTTTAGGTAATAGACAAACCTGAAAATAATTTTGTTAGATCTTCAAACAAATTAATTATTTTGATGATCTAAATTATTTACAAATTAGTACTTGTTATAACTTTTTAGATACTAGAATAGGGCAAAATCATTTTTTCCGTAAACTTGTATGTATTTGTTAATTGCTATCAGTATTATCTATCACAATTTACTGCTAAAGCGCGATGACAGCATTGGCCAATATCAGTGCGGAAGAAAAATTCAAACTGTCATTTTTGTCAAATACGAATCTTTTGTTTTGTTGCATCCGCGTGCTTGCAGGCGTGCGTGAGTGCACATTGCACGGTTCCAAGTGCAATATCGAGGCGCGTGCGCGTGCGTCTGACATGTGGGTGTGCCACGTGTATATGAATCGCTGCTGCAGTCCCTTTTCGGTGTACGTTCTCGTTATGCGTGCTTGCCGTGCATGCGTGCCTATATCTGTGCGCGTAAGGCGGCCCACGTACAACAGTCACCGTCTGCCGTAATATCGATCTTGTTAACCAGTCAGTTGTGTGTACGCACTACTGGTTATGCACCTCTCGCACGGTACACAAGGACCCACTCTGCTGTGCCCCGTAGAATACCTCCCTTCATCTCCATTTATCAGTTTACGTTTATCGAGTTTTTATCAGTTGAAATGTATTTTTAGTCCGATGTATTTTCCGAAAAATTCTCTTATATTTCTCAAAATCTTTCAGAAGCTATTGTTATTTCATTTCGATCAGTCATATAGCTTAAAGGATATTTAAAGAACAGGAAGAGTTTAAAATGAATATGCAGCTTACGTTAATAATATTTTGTATTGCAATGAATAAAAATATGTGCGTGTATTACACGCAAAATTATATAGAAATATAAAAAGTATTTATTGTTAAATTAGATTCGTTCGTATTTCAATCCTATATTTATATAGGATAATTACATAAGAATTATATAGAATTATAAAAATAGTTAAATTATACGACTTTTTCTGTACTTGTCGATAACAATCGCGATCCGGTAAAATGAGCTATTTGTTGGTAAATTTATATTTTATTGTGCTGCATTATATTAGCGATGCAGAAAGATTCGTACCGATCGGCTGGTTTAATGTGGAAAATTTTGCGCACGAACGCACCGACGCGCGTGCATCGCGATGCATTCGCCGTGCACTTGGATCGATTCTATTAGAATTCTAAACGCGCCTTCATGCTTCTTCTTCGCTTAGCGCCTCGCTGATAACGTAAATCGCATAAATTTCTTCGGCAACGAATAAAGACGAATAACTCGTGGAATTGTTAAATGTTTAATGCATAATCAATAATAGCTATGCTTAAAAAATGCACTGGCGCTGGCGCTGGCGCTGGCGCTGTACGATTAAGAGTTAAATGATGAAGTAGCGCATATTTTTTGAGGATTTTATTTTAATATATGTATATATGGAATAGAATTAAATTTTTTTTATCTGTGATAAAATATTGATTGACGAGCGAAAATTTACTCGAAATTATGTCGAAGATAAAATTATTGTGGCGCAGCGATTAATTTGGTATATTAACATTAACATTGTATATCATCGCTTAGACGTTTCTTCCCCTTTCGTATCGGTATAGAATCTGTCCTTCGGATGATGATCTAAAAATAAGAAACGCTTGAAAGAAATGCGTTTTCTACGGTTCCTCCACTTGTTCACCATAAATACGTTAGACAGCCTCGTATATATCCACTCCACTCTCGCGGCGATCCCATCGACAACGAAATCGTTTAAACGTCGCTGCGCGTACCAAAATATTTTCTCAAGCAAACAAGCGTTGAAGATTGCTATTATTTTAGAGCCGCGCACGTGTGTTTGCGTCGCGAATCATACAGAGAATTTCAGCGATCTTACCCTGGATTTTTACGATTAACAGCTTGGATGAATCTCGAATCAATTTCTCTGTAATCGCGGCATACGATATCGAAATACAATTTTGTCAAACATGTAACAAATGTTTTTATTTTGCCTCGTTAACAAGTACTTTGTCAGTACGCTTCGGCGCATTATTCCGGAAACGCATTCTCTGATAAGCTCTTCTCCGCGATGCGCGACGCGTCGGCGGAAAAAAAGTAAGAAGACGCCGACGACGACGACGACGCGACACTTCCTGTCCTCGGATATTTTTACAAACGGCAGTACAGCAGTCATTTTTCCCGCGAGTCAAAAGAGACGGTCTTTCATTCGAACACGTGCATCCCTTATGGCCAGGCGCATGCGTTCAAATATCTCGTACCAATAAAGCAGAAATAAAACGATGTGTAATATCGCAGTTTTTCGCGACGACGAGAGAATTGTTGTCTAATGACTGTAGATGTAGAGAAATGATAAAACGAATAGAAGGTTTTTTCGCCTTTTAGAATTATCTCCCAATTTCGCTCCGCACGACTGTAACCATGGTAAAAACGCATCGACCTCACTTTGTCATTTTCCTTTGGACCGCGTTATCGATTCAATTGATTTCGTCAACAATGACGCTTGACGTTTCCAATATTATTACGCGCGTAAAATATATATTTTATTGTATGTATTATACATTCTAATTATTATATTATATTAATTATTATATTATTATATTATTGTGTATTACATATTAATATTATCATGTTTGTAGGTTTTATGTAATAAGTATAATTGGGTTCGTAAAAGCAATTGCAAATAGAAAGATAAACGTAGCGCGAGCATAGAAAATAAAAACGATTGATTTTGAAATTAATTATTACCTCCGCTTTACGGCACTAATAAACGTCAAATTATTACGATGATAAAATTCATGAGAGTGTATTATGTGCGTATCATCCGAAACTGACCTCTTCACCGAGGATCTCCGAAAACCGTTGCTCTTGGCAACGGTCGGGGTCATCCGCTCGTCCGATTCCCCGCATTTCCGGGATTCGAAAATTTAGGGCATCTATCGGCCGACTAGTCGCGACTGGCGCCGATTTGGCACACTTTCCCGACCCGTCGCAACGTATTTCGCGAGCCCTAAGCCCGCGGGTGCGCTTCGTGCGTGTGTGTGTGTGTGTGTGTGTGTGTGTGTTTTGCGCCTAGCTCGAACCAGCCCTCCGGTCATAAATTTCGAACTCTCGCCCTCCGGAGAGCGGATCTTCACCCGAATCCTAACCCGCGCAACCCTCGTTATTGCAATTTTTATCCCGTGGCATGATTCCGGCATCGTCCCTTGAACAAAGGGAAGCGGTTTTGGCATTCTGCGAATTTTTGCTGTTCCCTTGCATCTGTTTGGATTTCTTTCTTTTTTTCTTTTCTTTTTATATTTTCTTTTTTCCCGGCGATCTCAATTATCCTACTTCTAACTCACGCACGTGATACTCTCGATCCTGCACGACATTCTCTGATAAGTCTGAACATTGTTTTCAGTCTTCAGAACATTGTCATCATATTCCGTAGTCTTGGCGCCACTTTACTTGCATGGAAATTTTCGTAATAATTTTAACATCTTAACATTCGTCCGGCGTCCTTTTGCCTGCATCTTCGAACACGGTAACGTCTTTGTTCCACGGACGCGGCCGTTTCGTACGACGCAGGTATAGCACGTTCCTTCAGCTTTCTTCTCTTTCTCTTCTCTTTCGTCGATCGGCCGACGACGACGTGCTGCTGCCGGGTGCCACGCCCTGAACGTGAAAAAGACATAAAATCTCATTACGATGGCCTAGGCAGGCCGAAAGACCTCATCGTTAATCCACAAAGTATACAAACATATAAAATAAGATCGGAGTCTGTGAACGTAAGGCTCATTGCTCTCGTGACATTTAAATATTATCAAATTAATGTAACGTAATTTAAGCAGGTCGATTAGTGAATTAGATTAAAATATTTTATCACGTATATCTGTCAATGACAACGCTATTCTCTTTTTTAATTTCCCTGCTTGATAAGGGACATTGAGTCCCTTGATAATGCGGTGGACATTAATGAACGAGGGACAACTGCTGCTCGACTGCTTATTTTCCATTCGACTACAGCGCATTTTACGCCTTATAAAATCGACCGTCTCGCAAGTCGGTCTTGTCAGCTTTTTTCTCGAAATTACTGACGATGATATAATCGAGTAACACAGTATATTCTTTGTGTAAAGAAGTCCCGCTCGCTATGGTGGGTTGCACGAAAAACGTCTCGACAACCCACAAGGTCAATTGTGAATAGAAATGCCTTTACAGGGCACTGTAGACGCGCTGCCAGATGTTACGACGCTAGAATTGGTAGATCAAAAATATACTCGTAGCGTATATTCATTCTTGATTCAAGATAAATCATATTACACCGCGAAAAATAAAATTGCTTTGCGCTGCGAAATGTCACGATTTTCCTATTTACTTTAAAATGCTACTTATTAATTTTTTTTATATTAATAATATGAGTAAAATTCACCCTCATATAATTGAGAAATTTTTACTAAATGTTATGTTAAACTATTAAAATTTTAATAACAAAATCTATTAAATTTAAATGAACATTTGCGTGAAAATTCACCTATAATAACATTCTAGAGTTGATTGAAATTTTTCTTTCAACTACGAAAGTCGAGAGCAATATAGAGTTTCTTTAGAAACACTGTAGATCACATCAGGCTTCATAGACTGATTGTGAGATGCATTCTGAATCGCTCGCTCTGGCACGCACGGCTTTCATCTGCGAGGCACGTATGTACATCAAGTTCGAGATGACAGTAGGAAAGAAAAGGAGACAAGGGTGAGAGATAAATAAGGAAAGGGACCTTCATTTGAATGCGCAAGAAAATTATTTCCACTCTTTCTCGCACCTGGCGGGAACGATTATGCGCGTCAGCTGTTGCAGCTGTCGCCAAGTTGCATCGCATCGCATCGCATCGTATCGTATCGCGTCGTCGCGACGCCGAAAGTTGTCGCGTGTTACGTTTCGATAAAATGCCCGAATTTTCATCTGCGCATTCCTATACGCGTATACGGGAATGCGTATCGCATAAAACTGCGGGACTGTCGTGATTTCGTTTGCCACTCACGTTGCGTTCAGCTGCTCGAGATAACGGCCCATTGAATAATTCCACGTGGAAATAATGATAAAATGAAACGGCAGGTGGCGGCGGGAGTTGTGAGAAATATATGCTGAACAAAACGCGACGAATTAATGGAAATCGAATATCGAGATTTTACTTTTCTCTTGTGTAAGAGAATTATTACGTTAAAAGTATAAAAATCTCAATAACACGCGCGGTGTCAAGGTTCCATTACGCTATCAATAACAGAGGAATGTATTTAAAAAGTTGATTCTTTTCTCAAACATTTTTATTATATACAGCTGTTAATTTAATTATTTTTGAATCAATCTTCTTGACCGAAATTTGAAAGAAAAGATTTTCAAGGTCTTACTCTTGAGATTAATGGTTCAAACGAGAGAAACCTTGTACCTCCTACGCGAGTAAATTATCGTCGGCTCGTATATACAAGTGGTCCGACGATTCGTTGTGAAAATCAGATTAGCAACGACAGTTTATGCAATGATATCGCGACATCGAAGTCTTGATTTTTGTAGAATGCGATTTTCTAGTCATTGTGCTTCCGTTACATAAAAATATCCGCACGAGCGACGCTATCACGAGCATCATCATTGCAAATCGCGAACGTGCACGTGTGCGAAATGCGTTTAATATCGTCGTAGCGAACAAAAAGGTGAAGAAAAAATACATATAAAAATATAAAATAGATAAGATATATAAATATAATCTTTATGATTCAATTTTACATCAAATTTTTACTAAAATCAGTTGAGATTATTTGCGTAATATAGGATTGCTCATTTAATCGCATTGGTGGAATTTTATTTGCAGGAACCCGAGCATTTTTTGATTAAAATATTTCTTTTTCCTAAATTATTCCTAAATTATATTAATTGTCTTTATATTCGTCGAGATCGAAATTTGTGATATTATCTACCACGTATGGATATTATGTTAATATCTTTTCTGTTAACACGCGATGAGACATCTTTGATTAAAGTATAGCCGACGTATATAAGCATTTGAATGCACATACACAAAGAAGCTAGATAGAAATACAAAAGCACGTGCTTCTGCGTTTCGATTGCTGCTACTTCCAATGCGGGCGAATAATAGAAACGCGGAAGCGAAAAGATGTGATGGAGGCGAGAGAATGGCTTTCTTAAAGCTTTGTCGAAAATGAAAGTTTCCTGTCTATTACGTTTTTTCGTCAATGCGAAAATGATTAATATTATCGTGCTCAACTTATTCAAAAATGTCGCGAGGAGAACTTGTATCTGAGGAAAATATTTAAAATCGGGCGGGTAATAAAAATTCTTTTGAAAATTTTACGTCCATTTTTTATGCGTTTATTAATTTTTATATGTATGCACACAAAGCCATTGCCATTATTGTCATTTTCCTTAAATCTAAGTAAAAAATAAAAATTGTCACGTTTAATTAAGAAAATGTTAAAAGAATTTTTGTATAATTATCGATATAGCACAGAGCATTCTAATAATGATTTTCAATAACCGTTGTGTTGAAATGAGCCCAGCACTGTTCGCTTAACTATCTCGATCGAGAATAAAAAACATTGACATATTTTTTTTTGCGACGGAACATTGGAATTTGCGGCGAACTCGCAGGGACGAGAGAATTGTTCTCACGTTTAGACAGAGAGAATAGTGCACTCTTGGAACGCGCAATGCACTTTCTTTCCGCGAAACGATATTTGTTTTCTCGATTGTAGCACTGAAGACGCGGAGTCGACTGTGGCGCAAAACGTAAACGACACTCGACGTTTGTCCGAGTAGCTTACTTCGCATATTTTGATTTCGACGCGGTCATTATAACATCGCATGCAGAATTGGGAGGCATTTATGCAAAGAGCTGTCAACTGCTAATATTTTTCATTTCGGATTTCTTAAGTTAAACATTCCTAAAATCGATTGAAATGGTTACAACTATCAGAAAATGTGTTATGCACTCCATATTACTTAATTTTACTTAATTCAGTCATTTTTAACGATTTCATAGGTCGTCACTGCTCCAACCCAATAGGAAGGTTAAATTTTATAAAAAAATCAATGAAGATTAGTTTTAATAAATCAACGATATATTAAGTAAATACTTACTCAATATTTGTCAAATTAACTACTTGATTTAGTCAAATTAATCAAATATTGGGTATATAGGAGCAATGGCGACTCAATGGAAATTAACAATGCATTACAACAATATAATGTGTGACTTTATTCAAGCTTTAACAATCGTATGTTTTAATTTCAACAAGTTTTTATCGAATACAATGCATAATTAAAATAATTTATTTTAGTTTTGTTTAATATATAAAATTTTACTTATAACTTATTACATTCGCGCGCGTGCGTGCGTGCGTGTGTACAATATTCGCTATTTCTAGCTGGAGACATCTTCTAATGAGAAACGTCTCTTTTCGCTAATATAATTAATATTTCCCTGTGTGCTCGGTAAACTTTATAGCTCGAGTTAAACTCTCAAGTGTGTCGTGGTTGACTGCGTTAATAGAAAATAACGGGATGCACCCTGGGGCGAGCAAGTTTGGTCGTTTGTTTTAATCCGATTCAAGGGGTATAATAAAAAGTCGGCCTTATTCTGATTGTGAGAAGGGGAGCGGCGTCGCACCATGGAACGTTCGCATCTGTGTATCATCGTCAAATTAAACGGCTCGTACCTACCATCTTATTGGGCCATAAATTCCGATCTAGACATACGAATCAAGCTGTAATATAATCGGCGGAACCGCTTGTTAATTGAAATAAATCGTCATCGGAACGAGATGCAATTGTGTGGCCCGAAATCGCGTTATAACTGAAATGATACACGTACCGAACGCTACAAAGTAAGGCAGTTGTGCTCAAGAAAATATTACGGAGGATATCAGGATTACAAGGATCATTCCATAAGTTTTTTTTTAAGTAGCCCAAGCTTATAATACTGAAATACATCTTTAAAATTGACTGTCAAAAAAATTGTAACAATTATAATAAATATAATACAATTATGTATCTTTAAGAAGTAGCGCAAATCCAATTTTGAAATATAGTTTGAAATTTTAAACAAGACAAATGTGAATACAATTGTAAAATTAGATGATGAAAGATCACGATCCGTAATCGCACGTACGGAGAACGTGCAGACTTAATAACATTTAGCTTTGAACGAACGGCTTTTCAGACTTTCAAGTCTACTTGCAGGCTTTCACGACAGGCTATTCCCTCAGATCTATAATGAGAGGCGATAAGCTGTTTCTGTTGTAACGATACCGCGCCTATAACTTGTCTTAACTAAAGCAATTACATCGACAGGAAAGAGTTTCGCCGCATGTAGTCTAATATTGTAAGTACTTTAGCTAAGTTAATTACGCGAAAGGTCGTTGATATAATATTACTGCTAACTTTTTTTATCCTTCAGTATTGACTGCATGAGCATAAACCGCCAACAAATTTGTCGTCGCAATAAATTTTCGTCGTCATTTTGTTTGCTTTTAAGATCTTAGTCTTTATTTAAATTTATTGCAAAATTTATGGAATCGTAATTCATTATATAATATTGACATATATAAGACTTTCTTGAAAATATTAAAAACTTTAAAGAAATTTAGTTTACAGGAAGAATTGGCTTTATCAAGAAAATATGTTTAAATTTTTCCGCAAATATATCTTGTTGCAGTATTAAAAATACGATAAACGAGCATCCAATAATGTAAATTTAATAAAGTATTTAGTAGGAGGTAATTTTTTTTTTAAGCTAGATATTTTTTAATATTCACTTAGAAATTTATCAAATATATTTATATATTTACGAGATACAGTACTATGGGGATTAAAATTTAAAGAATTATAATAAATCGCGATAGAATTGTTGCGATATTTTGAGAAACGCTGAGAACTTGACGAGTAGTGGCCGAAGCTTTGTCATCCGGTGATATTCCCGGGAAAAGACTGAGAGATGATTTAGTTACGTGAACGCGGGTGGTGGTCAGTAGGATCGACTGGAATAGTAAAGACTACTCTAGTGAAGAGAGTTGCATGCCGTTTCCGTTTCTGGGCATACACGTCGTAGGCGTGCATGAAAACTAAAATCAGTCCGGAAATCTGCGCCGGAAATAGCCGGTTGGCGCCGTACGATCTCTCACGTGAATAGGCCCGCGACGCGGATAACAAAGGTTGCGCGAGGAGAAGTTTACAGCCGCGAGAACGACTATTGAATCCCGAACGTTTGCGTCTCTAATGGAGATTTAATCATGCCCTCGAAATAACATCTCGCGCAACCGATACCGCGAAACATCGCCGCAATTTTAGATCATTGTTCCATCCTATTTCGCGATCGCGTTCAAGGTTGCCGAGGTTGGAGTAATATCGCACTGAAAGACGCGTACATTGGTGCGTAATATATCGAGTACAATGGAGAGATATGGAAAGGAAATTAGAAACTTGTATAAGAGAAAATTCAGATATTTATTTGTAAGTTATGTCATTTTAACATTAAAATGTTCAATTTAACACGAAATAATAAATTTCAATTAATACAGTAATATTATATTAAATATGTTAGACATTCAACACGAAAATTTTAAGACCGAAAAATTTTAACAATAAATATAAAATGTTTTTTACTGTGTACGTAATAACTACAATATAAGTAGTGTAATTCGCATGGGTAAACTTGATAACTTGGAAAAAACTCGGGGTCAAAGTCAAGAGACTGTCGGTGGATATTGGAGGAACATGAAGAAGTGGCTGATATTAAGGCACGTCCGGTAAGATGACCCTGAGTGTCGTTAAAGTGGTTGATGAAAAGCTTCAACACTTGTTGACCAAACCGAAGGGTTAGCCAAATCTTATGTTGATATATTATAGGTCGATGCAAAAGTAATGACAATTTTTCCTATTTTTGAAGTAACCATTATAAAAATGTATTTTATTAAATTGAAACAATTTTATTGTAATTGTAGGGACAATTTGTACTTATTGTATACAGCTAGATTTCTATGATTTTAAATGTTTTATGAACACAGTATTTTAGTTTTAGTTAATAGTTTTTCTGTATAATTAAAATAATAAAATTTTAATAATATAAAATGACCGGCACTGATAATCATTCTGATATCATGCGATCAGAATGATTAATAATGGCTAATTTATTAACTATTATTTATGTATGTAACGTTTTTTTAATCAGGATAGTATCTATTCTGATAATTAAATCATAGAAGAATTAAAATGTAAAAGAATAGAAATCAAAGATCCAAATCTCTCGTATGAAACAAGCAGAAAGGATTGGTAATAACACGAATTAAAATCAGTAATCACGACAACAGTTGTTAATTTGTTAATATTTAACTCGCGTTACAGCGAATTGCGTTACGCGTACGATGCACATAAGAACTCACGACTGCGGCGACGTCGATGCAACATGGACACGCGCATTTCGCTCTTTCACAGACCAAAGAGTCACAGTCACGGTCACGCTTCGAGGGTTGGACACTCGATGTAGGGTGAGCACGGTGGGAGCGCAACGTTCGGCGAGTTTGAATGAGAGAGAAGGGCGAGGTCGTGGAACACCCATTGATCCCTGTATCTGCTTCTTCATCGTTCTTTCCCTCGCGACCTTTTTTTCCCTTTTGCCACTAAACGCTTACAAATGCTTGCATATTTGATTCTTATATTGTTTGCTGCTTGGCATTTGTCATTAAACAACAATTTACTTTTAATATTTTCTTTATTTTAATTTATAAAAAATATATTAATTTATTTTATAATAATTTATAAAAAATTATTAATAAAATTACTATATTATATTACTATTAATATAAATAATTTAATTAATATAATTAATTTAATTATTGTAATTACATTTTTTTAACATAGTTTTTGTGTATCGTAGGAAATGAATTATTTTAGTAAAAATAAATCAAATCAAATCAAATAAATAATCAAACAAATCACTGGATTGTTATCACAATCAGTGTCATAATTTTTGCTCGCGTTGTGTGTTATTTTTATTTGCTTAATCGTAGCTTTAAATTTAGATCTTCCTTTTCGGAGTTATTTGTTCTTATTGTTATTGACTGTATTGTTGTACTCCGACTAAACTACTTCCTTTCAGTTGATCGCTATTTGTTAGGGCGTACTTTTCGGAGCACATAATAAATTTCTATTTTATTCTTCTCTCTCACACACACACACACACACACACGCGCGCGCGCGCGCCGGTATTACTCCTTTATGCTGTTTCTCTGCGGATGACAAAACAATGAATTCATTCTATCGTTCACCTGGACTCGACGTCGAATTTCTCCGCGTCTTCGTTTCCTCGATTCTGTACTTTTTCTGCCCAAAAACCAGCGGGATTCCTCGCGCCTCTAAATGGAACGTAGAAAGTGCCGGTCAGCCGCTTGATGCTGAAAGCGCGAATCGTTAACGATTTCACCGCGACCGGCACCTCACCAGCGCGCTGATAGTATAGCTTGACGGAGCAATTAGCACCGCCGAAAGGATCAACCAAGAAACTTAATAAAGTATTATAGGTCGCGTATTATATAATATTCGCGAAAGTTGAAATTTTAGGAGTGAGAGGCAGAATGTCATAGATTATTTCAAGTTTTGGAGAAAAACCAAATTTATTGATTATTTATGGCGACCGCAAAGATTTATTGATAAGTCAAACGAGCACGATAATATCCGGCAAAGATGTTTGGCAACATAGACTTTGTCGCCACTGGTATTCAGTGTAAGTGAGGTAACAAATGCGGTATATCTTATCAGTTTTATCATACGACTCGGCAAATATTTATCACGACGGGAGAGGAACCCGAGGTTTGAGAGTGGGGAATCGTATTATTTAATTCTTCTGCGTGGCATTTTGCGTCGCGACTTGCCAGACGGAAGGTTTGTTCGTGAATCGCGGAAAATCGTCAAACTGTATGAGTTAACAACGTGCATGAGGTCCAATGAAACATCTTTCATCGCAAGATGAAAAATAGTGTTTTTTAACGCACGGTCTCGAGCAGAGTATTGAAAACGAGTTAAGTTTTCGACGAGAACGAATCTTGAACGAAGAATAGCGATTCTTGAGCGAGGTGTCCAGGATCCCGAGGTGTGCTCCATTCTTCTGGTAGCATCCGTGGTATGGTGCAGCCTTTCGCGAGGAAGAAGAGGTGAGGGAGGGAGGGAGAATCCTCCGCCGCCGTATCCTCTGGCACGCTAAGGGTGAGCGAGCGAGAGAATCGGCGGCGGAGAAACCGGTGCGCCGTAACCGTTGATGTGTACGGGGTCTAGGGGTAAGGGAGGGAGAACGGGCGAGCGAGCAGCGTGCGCGCGGGAGGGTGAAGGAGTGGAGTGGCAGACGACAGAGGCCGAGGGAAAGAGAACGTCGAGTGGTCGAGCGAACGTGCGAGCGAGCGAGCGAGCGAGCGAGCGAGCTAACGGGGACCAGAAAGGAGGGCGGAAGAAGGGGGAGAGACCCGTACTCGCGCGCGCGAGAGACCGAGAGGGAAAATCCGGTTGCCTGGCGACGAGCCATCTAGTTCGATCCCAGCCAGCTACTCGACCAGCCACCCTCCTCCTCCGGTTTCTCTTCGTCATCGTCGTTGTCGTCGTCGTGGTGGTGGTGCTGGTGGTGGTGGTGTCGTCGTCGTCGTCGTCGTCGTCGTCGCAGGAGCGACGACACCGCCGTGCCGAGGAAAACGGTGCTCTGCTCCGCTCCGCTCCGTTCGGTTCCGCTCCACTCCACTTTGTTCCGTTCAGTGTTCTGTTGCTTCGGCTCTGGTTTTCTTCCCGAGAGCCGAGAAAAGACCGTCCTCTCTCTCTCTCTCTCTCTCTCTCTCTCTCTCTCTCTCTTTCTCTATCTATCTATCTATCTATCTATCTCTCTTTGAGATCGTTTTCTCGCGTGGGACGCGCGTCCAACATCGAGAGATCGTGGCTGTCCATTGTCAGCGCCTTCGTTTCCGATCCGGCCAGCTCCGTAGGAAGAGTTGAGAAAAATCATCGTCTTGATCGCGGGTTCGTTGTCCGCATTGCGAGGCATCGGCGATTCGATATCCTGGACGCGGTTGTCGTCGTCGTCGTCGTCGTCGTCGTCGTCGTCAATGTGTGTGTGTGTGTGTGTGTGTGTGTGAATTTCCAACGACGCGCGGGGACATTTTCGAAAGACGTTTCACGCCGAGAGTTTATCCGGCTGATCTCTTCCGCGGCGCGAGTGTGCGTGCTTCGAACGGTGTCTGTCTGTCATCGTGACGTGACAGCGTGGGAACTTGCAAATATTACGCCCACGCTCTTTCTCTTTTCCCTTCAGCAAGAGGGAATGAAAGAGAGACTGTGGCAAGTGCGTTTCCCAAGGACGTCGTTCCCGGTGCATCTCGCTGGGCTGCGCGCACAGGTGGTGTCCTTCGTCTGCCGTAACAAAGCAAGAGGAACTGCGCCCGGCGTCGTTTTCGCCACAACGAAATTATAACGAACGATGTTCTCGCGAGAAGAAGAATAGACACAGGAACCGCGGTGCGTTCTCTGTTCACGAATCACTTTCCGAAAGAAGAAGGCTAAGAGATTACTTTCATACACACAAATAATATTTATTTACTCGAAATAAAATATATTACATAAGTGTTGTGTAAAATTAAGACAAATATAAATGTCTACTAGTAACATTCAACGTCGAATTCCAAGTATTGCATCGAATTGCATAACTAAAGGTGCCATTTTGCCACTAATTAATTTAATCCCCCCGTAAGAGTGCCGCAGTTGTAAAAAGAAAGATAATAAGATATTAATTAAAGAAATAAAATTGAGATAAAGATATCCAAATCAATTTAAAAAATACAAGTCAAAAATAACGTCAAATAATTAAAAAGAAACTGGGAAGAGAGAGAGAGAGAGAGAGAGAGAGAGAGAGAGAGAGAGAGAGAGAGAGAGAGAGACGAAGTGTCATTGATTGTGCGATTAATTTGCGAAATAGAAAAAGAAAAGAATTAAGAAAACGCGACAAAGAAAAGAGAACAGCGTGACATATCGGGGCAGGAAGTGTTTACGAGGACAAAATCTCCTCGGCGATTTGATTTAAGTGCAAGAGGTACCTAATAAGAAACGGAGACGAGGAAAATGAACCTGGACCGCCGCAGTTCGCGAGATCTCGCAGGCAGGATCCTGGGGATGACAGCGGTGGTGGTAGTCTTCGATGAAACGCCGTCGTACGGTTTAACGACTTAGAATTTACATTTACACGTAAAGGTTTGCGCTCGATAATTGACTATCCCTTTTTGTAACGTGGCGTAAGATCATCGCCAACTATCGAAGATCAAGCAGTTTGACTGAACAACGACGAAAACTCACGATCTTTTTTTTCTTGACATGTAAATCCGGCAACGAATTGAGATAAGAAAGAGTAGTTTCTCGAGTAATCATCCATCCATGAATATAATCTTCCGAATTGCGTGGAAATTTCTGCAGCGGAATCCATAACACAGCGACAATCGCACATTGAGATCTCACGATTAAAGTACGAGACTTGTCACTCACATGATAGAGATCTCGCAGATGCGTAATCGAGATTAAGTGATAAGAAGAAATTGTCTCGTCTTGGCGACGTACTCCTTGGAAAATCTTCGGATCTCTTTCTCACGGACAGAATCTACACAATTCACGGCATCATGTTCCAGTGCATTATACAACAAAGGAACGGCTGGATCCATCCTTACACTCCTGATACCAAGGATGTTTTTCCAGGTATCGTCAAATGATGAAAATTGATGATTTAAAATAAATATAATATAGATCATTGCGCATTTAACTCTAAAGACGACACAGAGATACGAAAGTATAAATCTTTAAGAAAAAAGATAGAAATGTAACAGCTATGATTAATCAAAATTTTATGATAAAATAATCGAATTTTTGATAACAAAATATTTTAGCCTTGAATATATTAGCATAAAATAATTGTAGTAATAGTATATGGTTCATAATATGCACGAAATGTTGCGTATTTACATCTTATGCCTATTATACAAATTGTACTTTGTATAAGGAAAGAATTTCACTAGAAATTAAATTTTTCCGTCGTATTTCTTTTTTATAAAGAATTATTAGAACGTGTTGAAGCAATAGATCTTACGGATATTTTAAGGATTTATGATTAATATTTTCAACTGAAGACTATTTATGAAGTGATGATGTTTATACGTTATATGTGATATCGTATATAATATGGGAGATGCAATATAGGGGAATATTCCACACCCATATCGCAGGGTGGTGGTGCGGGCGTTCGTTATGGCTGTAAAGCATTTCTGACGGTGAGAAGAATACGCGAGGGAATGAGTATGACGCATAGAAAAACGTTGGAAGTTAGAAGATAATCTGCGCCGATAACATATCGTAGTAGCGAGCGAAACAAGTAGAGAAAAGAAAACGAAAATATGACAGTAGGGAACGCCAATGTGTAGAACGCCGCGATAAAAGTGTTTCGTGATGCCCGATCGTCTATAGCTAATTTTATCGGTAATTGCCGGTTGGCGAACGCTAGCGGATGTATTTTTGCTGTTGGCGAGATGCGAAAGTTCAATCGGAGAGGGAACGTAATGACTACACTCGATGCAAACTAATAAACTACAGATGGACCACGAGCACTTGTCGGTAAGATGCTTCGAAGCTTTTCGTTTCGCATTCAATTAATATTTTCCATTGCTTTCAATGCCAACAATATTTAGTATATTCAAATCTGATAATTAGATTTAATTATGTACACGAAGAAGTGATCGAGATGTAGCTTTCTCAAGGCAAAAAGTTGCAAAAAACATCAAGACTAAAATTCTTTATCGTTAAATTTTACATCGCAAAAGCAAGACTTTAATACACCGATTTAATTTTTTTATTGATTATACAATAACTTAGAGCCGGCTTTTCTTTAAAAAGATTTTTAATGCATTGTATTTGTGGCTTCAGAATTTGAATTTCTAAATTTTTTTTGCAATTTTTTTGCAAATACACAAGAAAATGTTTTCTTGGTGTAGGTATAAGATTTTTTATTACAATTTTGGTCACAATTTAAATTTATCGCTAATTTTTGTATTTGCTAGAACTTTAACTGTCACATATAGAATTTATAAATATTGCTTTTGTCAGATTGATTAAGTGCAAAATGCACGCATGTCGCAAAAATTGCTAATCATTTATCTACATCAGTTAATTTTTACAGACAATTTTTATTTTAGTAGTTGCAAGATTTTTTTTTAGTGTAACACGTGTATGTTAAGGAATTAGATAATAATAGTAATTGAATTGCCAGTACCTTTTTTACGCTTAAAAAATGTTAACACATGTTATAAAAAAAATTAAAATTGTTACAAATTTGCCTTATGTCTAGTCGCTTTATTGTTTACTATTCTTTTTACTATTTATATGTCGCAACGTGTTCTTTAACTGTACACACATACGACACAAAAGAGACGCGAAACATTTCGGTCGATAAACGTGCGTGCACGACGAAACTCGACGCCAGAGCAGGAAGCCGTTAAATTGACACGTCGACGAAGAGGAAGAGATGCGTGTGTGCACCGTGTTGCGTCGCGTTTCCTCCACAGCTGTGTATGGGTATATGCAACGATGCGTTACGTATCATGCGCTTGTATAAAGGACTTGCACTGGCGCTTGTCTGAATTTTCAGGAAAGGTAGAAGAAATGCAAAAGATAACCTAGTGCTACTTTATATTAATCGTAAAAGTAAAAAAATTATTAATAAGACTTTTCTGATTGGAGAGAAAGAGATTTAGAAAATGTTTGGTATAAAAATAAATTTATAAACTAGTGAGAAATAAATGAGGTAATCTACAATACTTATAATTTTATTTTTTCTTTTTTTTGTTTCTATATATGCAGAACGTTTTTAAAATTAAATTCTTACAAGTATACAAGTTTTCTCGACAGGAAAGAGATCGATGTTGTCTTAATTCTTTGCAATTCTATATCGAAGATATATTTCTTTTGCGACAGTGCCTCGCATTATTTCTCAAATATTCGCATTAGTTAAATTAATTGAGATCAGAATATTTTATTTACACATTTATGTAGAAAGAAAATAATTTGAAACGCGTTTAAGAGTTTAAGAGAGAGTTCGCAATTTGTTGAAAAAAAATTGCAGTGGCGCCCGTGTATGCGTGCGTGCATTACCGTAACGTCTCGTCGGTGTGTCCGACGCCGATGTTTGCTATCGGATAAATCGTCGGCGTGTCGCCCCGCGTGTATATACCTGTCCATGCGATATAAATAGACCATCACGAACGCATCGTGGTATATGATGCAACGTGAAAATTCGCTCATCTAACTTTACTGCCGAGCTTCTTCTTATTTGATATCATATTTATCCCGTTTTGGCACGCGATATATAATGCGAAGAGTCGAATAAAAACAACATGATAACCTCGGTAATAACGTAAACGTGATATCTATGAGGGTACTGCGTCTAGTAAAAATATCTCGCGATGTCTGTGATCATTTTTAGGCGCCACTTTCGCTACTTTTATACGGAAGTTTTGTCTCGGGAAAGATATATGAAATCAACAAATTTACATTAATATGCTTAATTAAGATACTTTGATTATATTAGAATTTTAATTAATTAGGGAGAGTTGGATGGAAGTTATGAGTCTGAGGGAAAAATGCGAAGAAAACTTTTGTTTTTTATTGTGCGTAATATCTGAGATATGGTGGGTATGTTTAATGTTTTAGTGTTTAATCTTCTATACTTGTCTCTTTTTTATAATATTCTTGATTCTTATGGCTTTAATTAATTTTCTAATAGATTCTTTATGTGGAATTGATAAATATTCGAAATTATAGATAGAGAAAGAGAGAAGAGAAATTTTTGATCTAAAAATGCTAAATGGGAAGTTTTTCATCGAGTATCGGTGATGTTCGACTTTCAAGGAGCACTACATGTTGAGAAATTATGTCGATCGTGGAACATATTTTAAGGCGCATAGTTACACAGCGATAGAGATCGATTTCGTGTCGTAGAATTTTGCGACGTAAAGTTCGACGCGATTCGTCAGTCGGCTGTTTCTCGCGAGCAAGCGGTTGCACGGCTTTTTTTCTCCGAGCATTGCCGCTTAATTGCTTCGTGCGCGACAATTGTGCTGAGCATGAAAGCGACACTGGCGGCGTAACAAATTGAATTCGTTTGTGATCTTTGGCCGCATTCGGTGGAATTGCGCGTTTGGTTCAACCGCTTAAATGGTGGCGTCGTCGATCCGGAGAATTTCAGTTTGGCGAGGAAAGTTATTTCGCCAATTAATTTCCAATTTTGCCGGTAAATCGTTCCGATAGCTTGGCGTGAGTTCGTCATAAGTCATAATTGTGTTATAATTGGATTATAGAGGACACCATGAACAAGTCAAAGAGTGATTTTTATCGAGTACAATTGAGAAGTCTCGCTTTGCTTCAGAAAATTATTTTTTCAACTGTAGCTTCCTTGCATTAAAATTACATGATTAGAATTGAAATCTTCGGTTCAAAAATTTAATTTTTTTAATGCTCTGTTAAGTTTCGCTTTAATCGTAATTGCAACGAACAAAAATTGTGAGCCAAGAAAACGGTTTTTTATCATGAATAATTTTATTTTTATAGAATAACTATGTTCTAATTATTACTTTGCCATCTAAGTTCTAATTTTATTCTAATTTTATTGTTAATACGTGTTTACGTAAAAAATTTACTTGTTATTAAGCAGTAAGAATGTAGCATCAAAGATATTTTTTTCGTTTGATACTTTATTTGATGGGAAATACGCGTTGTTTTACTGTACTGAAATTCGAAACAAAAAAAAAAGAAAGAGAGAGAGAGAAAGAGAGAGGGAGAGAGGAGGGGGAGGAAGAATTAGTTTTTTTTTAATTAATTAATTCTTAATTCCAATAATTATTTTCATCGATGATATCGCGTACGAAACTTGAGCCTAATGACATTAGTCGCATGCAGAAATAAACGTAATGATCATCTCGATTCGTTTCGTAAAACGCACGTGCGATCCAAGATAAATCTCTCCTATGGCTCGACGTCGCGTCGGCCAGAAATGCAATTGCATTCTTCACCTCGATAAACCCATCTCGGCGCGAAGTTTCTGTCTCTACTTTTTTGGCATTCACGCATTTGTGTTTTCGTTCAAGCCAATTCAACTTATAATACCGCTGTTACGATCGCAACAATGGATGCGTGTTCCTTTGCATAAGTCTCTTCTCTTTTCCTTTCGTGAATGTGTATGGATCAGAGCACATGGTAATTCTACGCTGCAGAGTTATTAAGGCGTGCGAACGCCGCCCTCGCGATTGCGTTATGAATAATCCGTAGATCGGTAATTAGCACTGACAGCGAAACTGTGTCAGCTTAGAGAAGCGTATCCGTGATCTGTTTAATAGCTTATAACTGCTCGTTGCTCATTGCAAATCTCTTACGCTTCCTAAGAAATCTAAGCGTTATTAAAAATTTTCAATTTATCAATTAACTTGAGAATTTCGATGTCTTCTGTGAATTTAGGACGAGAAATATATATTATTTAATTAGTTTGTTTTATAAGAGGAACTCATATAAAAATATTGAATATATAAGTTTTAATCTTTTTTATGAATAGCAATATTGATTATAAAGATATTACGTTCTAAAGTTAGTTTGATTAATTATTGAATGATTTTGCATGACTTTTTAAAAATAGCTAAGGATGCGCTTAATTAATAAATGCTTTTCTTTTTAGTTTTAGTAAAAATATACCTGATATAATATAACTTGCAATTTCAAATATTCAATGTTATAACTAAGAAAGAGCGTATTATTTTTTAAAATTTGTTACAGTTTCGTGAGCTCCACTATTACGATTGTTTCTGTAATCTGTAAATTTATAAATATCTCTTGTTTTATTTTTTTTTTATAATTTTATATCTTAAATCACAACAGAATGTATAAAAAATGTATGAGAGTAAACTAGATAAAATATGACAAAAGAAACATAGAAAAAAAGACGAGCGGAAATCAAACTCGAGATTACTCGCGTATATAATATATCTCGTTTAGGTTCATGGATGATAAGATGAATACGTACATACAATACTCTATCAATGCATTATTATCAATTCAGCAGTCAGCTCGTTTCTCATTTATCACACGTGAACTTTTGCAAATGCGATCATTTTCTACTTCGTGAAATAAACACTGCGATTTACTGTCAGTATATTCCAGCATGTAATTACCATTTCAAGAATTATGTCTTTAAAGTACAAGTAAATATTTATATTTATTTAAAATTAATTATACGCAATGTATGTACCATGATAAATTAAAATACTGTTTTATGCCGCACGTTATCGTCAGCACGCTTTGCGCATTTGCTTTGCCACAGTTTCTCTTCACATCATTAAAACGGTAAATTATCACGGACACAGTGCAATTAGAGGAAAAGAAACTCGATGCGGAGCTTATTGGGAAATCAACGAACCAGAAGAAGAGGCGAACGGCAATTGAAACGGATCCTTTTGGAACGATGAGAAACAATGGCCGCCATTCGTGTTTTTTAATGTTCTTCGCTTCGCTTCCGCGTACATTTTGATTTGCAACTCGATGTACTTACTACTCGATATTGTGTTACTTAAGCTCAAAGGAATTTTCCAACTTGGAATCTGTCAGCTTCGCGATTTCACTAATGATCCAATGGAACGAGCAGTTTCGTGACTTTTACTTTTTTACACATTAATTTTTTTTATTATTTATTAACCATTGTATTTTTATTTTTATTTTGATTCTTGTTACAATATTTTTACATTATTCTTTTAATATTGCACGGATATGACTAATTTTTTTAGGTTCTGGATGGAACCATAAGATTTACGAATAAATTAAGTCTAACGAGACTACGCAACAAGGCATTTCTATAGGTGACCTTTGTTAAATTTACCCGGAGAAGCCGTCGAACTGACCAACCGTCATTGCACTCTGATCGCATTCATACACACACACACACACACACACATTTACAAACACACACAACTTGATATAGTTATTCGAGCGAGAAAATTAGAGTTAAGATAACGAAAGGCAAGTCGTTGTCGACGCAATAACTACTTAGCGCTTTCTTTCAACACAGGAAGAAAATAAAGAGAGAGAGAGAGAGAGTGTGTGTGTGTGTGTGTGTGTATGTGTTTATTTGTTTTAAATATAAATATAAAAATGTTAAGTTATTTTTTTATAGCGAAGATATCTTTAGCCATTCTTATGTAAAAGTATTAGTTTGATATTTAAAAAGGACATGAAAATCGTATCCGTAAAATCTGGACTTTACCTCTTTCAATATTTCACAAAGAAGTTGAACTCGTGAGCCTTTTTTTGAAGGACGCATGGGTTGCACCGGAAACATGCATCGCAAAATGCATTACGCGGGAATCGCTTCGTGGTGCAGGCGTTTCCAACAGTCGTCGTATACAAAAATAGATAGATAAAGATAAAAATTCGCGGAAAACACAATTGAGAAAATAAAACTGAAATTTCTTGAAACGTTAATTTAAATAGACTTTTTTAACGCGAAACATATATAACAAGAGATACATTAAGCAACGCCATACATGCAAATTATTTACAGTTGGCGCTTATGATAAATGAATAAACAGAATCGGAAAGAGATAGTAAACAAATTTTTCTAAAAAAAAACTTTTTAACAAATTGTGAAACGTTTTTGATTTCAAGTATAGTTTAAGTAGATAAAAAAATAGAAATTATAAACTCATATCAATTAGGAATTATAATTCAGAACAAGATATTCGGTGATTTTAGTACAATCATTGTAAATTATAATTATTTTAATTTAACGCACAAAAGGGATTACTATTTTAATTTGTGCAAATTTGAGGAGTCTTACGATTTAATCAAGTGTGGGAAGTTCGGTAACCGTAGACACTTCGAGTATACATTATGTGTTAATGTATGTAATGTATGTAACAGCAAGAAAAGGACAGTCAGAGAAATTATGCGCTCAGACGCCACATTCATCGCACTCGGAATTTGTCACGGTCACGAACACCTACAATGTTGTGGAATATGCGTGGCTTATGGACTTAATTATTCGGCACAATTTAAATCTAATTTCTGCGGTTCGTACAGTGTCCATTGCGATCTTTTGAGCTTTTTATCCGCCTGTCAATATTGTCATTGTCATTGTTTTTCCACGAAAATTCAATTTTTACACGTAGTCAACATCAACGCACAAGTTCTCGCACTTGTTATTCCTATATTAAATTTAATACAACTTTGTCACCCCTATACGGTAAAAAAATTTATATTAAATTTAATACATTTTATATGTCTTACGTTTTATTTTTAAAATAATTTATTCAAATTTTTGTTATAATTAATACAAGATAAATTTGATAATATAAAATAAAAAGTAACCAAAATTTTGTGTAAAAGATTGTCACAAAAAGTATTCAAGCTCTAATAATGCATTGATACGAAAGTTTAATAACTTTAAAAGATCCGATTTTAACATAAATATATTATAAAATGTTTTTCTTTTGTGCATAGTTATTGTTCTGTTTGGCGTTGGTTACATTTGCTGATTTGAACAATTATGGATGAGATTACTAATCTAGGTTATCAAAAAATAAAATTGCGCGATGGAAATATTAAATTTCGCACTTTAATATTTTACGTAACTTTCGTATCACTTGCGCTTCACGATGCGTCAATCGGTGGAGAGAAAAGGTAATTAAAGTCATTACATCTATTTATTTTTAGGATTTTAAGTACTCTTTAGACTTTAGACCTGTCAAGAATCCTGCATAGCATGTATCTAGTATATAGATATACTTTTTTGGAACTTTAACTATAGTGTAATCTGACTTTTATTTTCCGGCAGTCTAAAGGTTAATATGCAGGTTTATCCAAAGTAATACGCCGCATCCCTATTCTAGCAACACCGTCATTATTATTATTATCATCGAAGAATCCGTAGTTCCGCTTTATCGCACCGATACCTCAGCATCAGTTATTGATTACTCATTATCACGGTAGATTATACAGGAACGTTCGCAAACTGCATTCTGTTTCTTCTCGAGACAAAAAGTTATCATAACATTACTTTTTCTAAAAAATACAACGTTAATTATCTTCTAAATGCGCAATTATCGAGTTTTCCCGCGAATATCAGTTTTTTTTTTATTTGAGCTAATGACTTTTGTTATGTTTACTGGTAAAAATTGTATAGCGCATGATCACAAGAGCAATGTCAAGGGCGGGGCCCTTCTAAGTATCTCGCCGTGTCTGTTTTCCATTCGCGCCTGCCCGATTGTGCGCTCTCGAAGCGTGCGCGCGTGAGAAAGACAGAGAGGAGGGGGAGAAGAGAGAGAGAGAGAGAGAGAGACCGTGTGTGGGCCCCGGGAACGGTGGTAATTGTGGTTAATTTAACGACGGTCAAAGCAGTCATTGCCTGTCCTTATAGGCCAGTTTATGTAGCCGAGTTCCGAGCGTAGGCTGCATTGCTCGTGCGCGCAAAATCTCGTTCTCATTGAAATCGCGAAAACTGCAATTTCCACGCTGTTCATTATCTGATAGATCTACAGTTGTCTTGCAAGAATCGAAGATAAGAGTCAGAAAAGTGTTTGTGCGTGTATGCGTGTATTTGGAAGAAATTTGTCCGGTCAATTAGTCCAGTGTCGAAGGAGCTGGTCGCGAGAGTTAATTTGGAGAACGAGATCGGTAAAATACCGTGTGTGAGATAAGATATAGGGTGTAATGGGGAAAAGGTGAATTTCTCGAAGCTGTCGGATAATTAAACAAAAAGTCAGAGTTTGCAGATTAGGTTTGATGATTTTAACTTTTTGTACATTTGTCAAATATTAGGATTAAATACATAAAAAGAGATTGATTACTTAAATTACACGCAAAAAAATTTACTTCTACAAGATGTAAAACAGTTAAATCGCTGGTACGTTATTTTCACAATTTACAATAACGTGAAACGTTTAGTTTTTATTGTTAGTCAAAAATAATCACGAGAGAACGTTCCAATTTTTATTCCAACGTTTATATCAATGAAATATAAAATGGCGATATATTCTAAACGTAGTACAAGATTAAAGAAATAATAAATCGTCACTTACACAGAAGAATTGATTGGCGTGAGCGTGAACCGATTTCAACGCGACCTCGCCATAAATCGATACTCTGCAATCGAATCCCGACCGCGACCTGTATCGGGTCTTGCTCTCTTGCGATCACTAACAACGGTTGCGATCGGTTTCATGTTATTTCGCGTAAACGACGCTGCTCAACACCTGCGGTCGTCATCGTTAAGAAATCGATCGCGATTGTATTCGATTTTCGTTCGCTGCAAACAGACGCAATCTGGAGAAATTCAGTTTTATGTAGTGAAAATTGTTCGCGAATAATAGCCGTGCGAAACCAAGAATCACAAATCAATAACTATGATTAGCGCAGAAAAATTAACTGCGATCGAGGTCGCTGATCGATCGATCTGGTGAACGTGAAGTAATATCTCAATGATAATTGATCGTGTATATGTGATTTCATTGCTTTTTTATGCCGTTTAACTTATACCATATCCACTCGAAGGATAAAGATATTCGCTACAAAACATGAGACTACCAAACGTTTTTACCATCATGTGTTTTAATTGGACTTATCTTTTAAACACAGAACTATTCTTTTACTCAGAATAATTTGTCCTACATCAAAGTCATGAATTTTATCTTTTTTTTTATGCGGTCTAATTGTAAAGACAAAATAGCGGAGAGGATTATTCGAGCAAATGAGATACTGCCCGGTCAATCGGATATCAATGTATTGTCCGGGTCTAATTTTTAGCGTTGGGAGTAATTAACGGATGTCGAGAGTGCGATGTACGATTTAATCAAATAATGGATAGAAGGCGTGTCGTCCTTCCCGTCGGAATGCGAAATTATTCCCTCTTCCTGTCACCACTCGCTCGCTCGCTCGCTCGCTCGTTCACTCTGTGCGAATGATTCTCAACTCCGATTGGCTACTACCTGAAAACCTACATGAAAAAAACCTGTTGTCTTTATGTTTGAATTAGGTATAATTAGGTTATCTGGAGCACGATATATTGAATAGTTGCAAAATTAAACATGATAAAAACAGTGCTAATTTCATGTGTATACGCAAGATTTCTCATACACAGTACAGATCTTTTTTATATTAATTGTAATTAAAACATTAGTTACATTTATTACACGTTAATTTTCCTTGAAAAATTTGTATATAATAATTATCACTTTTATAGTTTTCAATGTTATATTGTTTTTTAAATATGAATGCAGCTGAAACATTCGCTTAAAGTAATTTATCGTGCAACAATACATTTATTTATTTATTTGTTTGAATATATCACGTAAATCTCATTTGATTGAATCTGATCTTGCTGTTTTGCATCGAAGAAATTAAGTAATTAAGCAATTTCCGCGAAATTATAAAATTGATTTTTTAATCTTTGAATTTTTTATTACCTCAGAAATCGCGTAAGTATAGCACTCGATCTTTCGAATGATTTTACAACCGTCGTCACTCGGCCATTGAATTCATTTTCGTCGATAATAGGCTATGAAGACGATAGTATTCAGGATCTATGATAGGCCGCTCGAAAGTTCACACGCGCGTCGTTTTAGTCTTTGAATTGTTAATTCATCGGGCAATCGTGTCGCCGCGCACTCTCATAAATATTCAATCACGTAACTGGAGTGATCTAACTGATTACATAGGGTCGATTAGGTGTGTGCGAAGCGAAGAAGCGCGATGATAAAAATAGTTGCGCGACATTATCGAGTGCAGCTTGTCCACGACGTGCCTCTTCGGAGCAGATATATACGGACAACGTGTGTTAAACTCCGATAACAATCACTTAAGTGGAACTATAGCGCGTTGTATCAACAGAGTTCTTTCACCGGACATAAACGATAAAACGGCTCTCTCTCTCTCTCTCTCTCTCTCGTGTGCGCTTGGACCACTCGATATTACTGCGATCGCTTTATCGGAGCCACTCTAGTTCGTTCAACGTATGGATCGGATTACAAACGTTTCCTCTTTTTTTTTTTAATGACACATTTGACAGGCATCGAATTTATTTATCGACCATCCGGAACAAAGAAAGTATTTCCATCGTAAATGTCTTTGCCTTTATTTCTTTATTTGTTTGTATAAAATACGTATAGAATTTTTGTTTTATAATAATCAAATTAATATTAATTATATTCTCGAAACCTATTTAAAAATATTAATATTGGTATAAATTATTTTTTATTTTATTTTGTTTATTTGGTATAAAGTATCTCTAAAAATTTAACTAGATCTGAAAATAATTTTTTATTAGATCGTTAAAATAATTATGTAGGACTTGAAGGAACAACAAGCCTAGTTGCTAGAACGTTGAAATTTTGTGTCATCATATTTTGAAATCCTAACAATACATAATTATTCTGATGGTCCAAGTATTATTTTCAGATGTACATCTCTATGTTTAAATTTATATATATTTTATCAAAACTGTTCTTTTCATGCAACAATATTAAAAAACAATTATCGCGTAAATCGAGGATCGAAATTGATGAGATTTGGGGACTTGTCTTTCCGGAAGCGATGTTCCAAGCTCCTTCGTCTGCTAAGAAACATTGGTTTACTTCACTTGATCGATTTTCTACCGAGGCAACCCACGGGGCCCGGGGGTTTGGCGAGGTAACGGGAGTCGTAAAACAGCATTCATCTCTGATCTCAAGAGAGCGCGAACTTCTCGTGTTATATCGCTAAAGTTAACTGTAAATAACTTACCTTTCTTTCTATGCATTTATTAATCTTTATCTCGCGCCTGCGACATTGTATCAGTTGTTGGGTTACTGCAATCAAATTTGCTTAGAATGCAGATCGATACATTCAATATTTTTACATTGTAAAATAATAGTGTTGAATATTGATGTTTTTGATACTTTTAATTCCTAATTTTTTAATGCATATAAGTTTGAATTGTGTAACTGTGATGTATTATAATTATTTAATAAAAAATTTTGTGTTAAATTTAATATGAGATGATAACATTTTAGAAAATACAAATACCGGTAAATAATACAATAAAAATTTGTTACCGTATATTATTTATTGATAAATAGGGTATGGTATAAAATATTAAGAAAAGATACAATATGAACTTTAAATACGCACTACATGTGGCAAATCGAATTTATTTAATAATATTGTAAATAAAAAGTGGATTAATTTCTAACAGGCGTTAAAATTGAATTTTATAAATTGAAAGGAGTGGACGATAAAATATCTTAAATGGACACGCACAAGAGTGAGGAATATCGCATTCTAAAGACATCACTAATTCGTTACACATTGGAAATAGCACATTTTTATTAATGCAATATATTCGATAACACTTTATTTCACATTAGCGATTTCACATCTGGCCTTGTTGCGTACTACAACAACAACAGTCGCAACGCACAAACGTACTAACAATAAGATACAGCCTAAAGTATTGTTCAGATGAGAGCTAATCGTCGCGCGTTTAGAAAGCCACGGTACGTTCCGGAGGAAAGACTCGCGTGATATACATACATATCGGGCGGTCACGAGGAACATCGTGTACGTGTGTGAGTGCATATGCGTGCTTAGCGTGCGCGTCGCGGCGCGTGTGCACGCTCGAGAGACAGTGACACGAGGGGTCCCGTCGTCGTCGTGACTTGTACGAGTAGTGAACTGGTGAACGTGGGTGAATGAGGAACTACAACGACAACGACAGTAACGACAAGCGAGCCAAGCTCTAGCCCGATAATAAATAACGCGAAGGGAGAAATGTTTAAACTGGCCGGACGCCATGAGTGGGAGGCTTGGACAAAAGGTAAATGGAATATTCACTGAGCATGTGAGTGGTAAAATGAGAGAGAGGTTGACCTCTTCCTCCCCATCTTGTGTGAGAATACAGGGTATATAGGACCCATAGAAAAAAGGGAAATTGCCAATGATTGATAAGCGGACTTTCGTAATTGCGATATCAAAGTCAAGAAGAAATATACAAAGTTTTGCATTTTGCATCTATATCTAAGTATACCTTTCTCTTCTTCCTAGAGTGTTCATCGTAGAGTTGTATACTTTGTCATGAAGATTCTTGTTCTCACCGAATTCTTTGGCATTGATCTTGCTCCGGTGAGAATCTGGTGCAATGGGATTTTATTTATGGGATTTTTACTATTAGGTATTCCGAAACCAACTTTACAATGGAATGGATAATGCGGTTGTTGTTTTTCTAATAAGTCAACGCAGTTTTATAATGTTATTATCTGTTTTGTTTAAATCGTGATTTCTCACCAGAAATATATGTTCTGAAAAATAAGGCAACACGAATCGCATGAGTAATGTGAGATATTCGTCGCGACACGTTCGGCAACGAAAACATTTATATATTTACAAACAGAACTGTCCGTGTCGAAGCATCGATGAATGTTACATTTTCAAGTAAATGAAAGCAATCGGAAAATTTTCAATGCTTCATCACGTCGAAAATTTTGTAAGAGAACTTTTAAAAAATATAAGAGAAAAATCTACATATTGACTTAATTTTAGACTATTTTGATCTACCTTGTAACATACAACACCGGAAGAATGAGTGATGTAGTTAAATATCTTACAAGCAGGTTTTTTATTACGTAGTTTTAAACTCTATGATTACTTTCGAAAAATAAAATCAATACTTTTAAAGTAACCTCGAATCTGAGTAAATGTGTATGGAAATAGACTCTCCAGTAAACACTTTGCGTTTTACGATCCCTCTTCTTTTTTTACACAGATTTAACATAGAAAATACATTATATTAAATCAAGTCTATACGTTAAATTGAGAAATAAATATTGTCATTACACAATACCATTGATATTGTAATTTAATGAAAGTTTAGTGAATGAAAGATGAGAACAGCAATGATTGGTAATGGATATTCGCACTTTGTATGATAAGTGAGGCGTAAATCTTTGTTTTTCCCGTAATACATCGCGACTAAATTCGTTCGATAGTCATAACATTGTAGGAAGAATTACCTCCATCTCCAGAGTTGCTTGATATACATTTTGCATCGTACAGTTATATTTTCTCGCACGTGTGTACCGTATGCTCTGTAACGGGTCCTCGCGCGGCGATGAAGCAATTATTAAATCGCAACTGGCATCTCGAGTGATTACCGGCGTGGATCGCGTCGCGTCGCGTCACGTTGCGTCGCTGCGCCATCGCGAAAGGATTCTGTATGTGCGCACACCTGGCGTCAACCTTGATGATGCCGTTCGCCCCTCACTTATCACACGGTATGTGCATGCATGAGATTGTGAAAAAATTATGGTCGCTCGCGTACGACTCGCCGCTCGTCATGCGATCCGACTAGCGTATCGTTTTGACAAGCCTGCAATCGCGTGTCTGCCAGGTAAACTCGCATAAATAAAAGTGACATTGAATTTAAATTTCTTGAAAATTTTACCATTTTTACTCGTTGACGTCTTTTTTAATAATTTCGACATAAAACGAAACAAAATATCAAAATTAACACGTTAGAGATATATAAATGTGGAATCATTTTAAAATAAAGATTGTTGATACTTATGATACTTAATTATGAATCAGTGATAAAGATAACAAATATTGTAAATTATTTAAAAAATCAATTTTTATTAAGTCAATGTTTTACATATTCTTTTTTAAATTTATAACTTATTATGGATAACTTCACAATATTTTTGACTTTATTTAAACGTTTTACATACATGCTATGTATTCAACGTTATTATGCTACGGAATCTTTATTTTTCTGATATATTATTTCTGATATATTATTCTTCGAACAATCTGATTAAAACTGTGTAAGGAACAAAGGGAAGAAATTTGTTTCTTCACACCCAATAATCGCGGTGTGTCTTCGGTTGTTGGACGTATTTTGGGATCGTCCCAAAGACTTGACTTGGCCTCCCTCTTTCTCTCTTTCGATAATCGTCGTTCACACATACACACGTGTATTTCTGGTCGCGGCGGGAGTGCGATGCTGCGCTGCAACCGGTTCGTGCTTTGTCGTGGGTGGTTTTTAGGCACAGCTGCTCTGTCGACTGTCTTTGTCTCCTTTTCTTCTTTCGGGCCAGCTCTTTTCCTACCCAATCCCTTTCTCCGCTCTCATCATCTGCTCATCCTCTACCAGGGTCCTCAATCTCTCCATCTCTCTCCTCTCTCTCTCTCTCTCTCTCTCTCTCTCTCCTCTCTCTCTCTCTCTCTCTCTCTCTCCTCTCACTCTCGTCTCGCTCTCTCTCTCTGTCTCTCTCTCTCTCCTCTCTCTCGCTCTCCCTCTCTCTCTACTCCTCTCTCTCTCTCTCTCTCGCTCATCTCTCTCTCTCGCTCTCTCTCTCATCTCTCCCGCGTCCTCTCTTCTCTCCTCGTCCTGCTCTCTCGCTCCTCGTCTCTCTCTCTCTCTCTCCTCTCTCTCTCTCCTCTCTCCTCTCTTCTCTCTCCTCCTTGCTCTCTCTCCTCTGCTCTCTCTCTCTCTCTCTCTCTCTCTCCTCTCTCTCTCTCTCCTCTCTCTCTCTCTTCTCTCTCTCTCTCTCTCTTCTCTCTCTCTCTCTCTCTCTCCCCTCCGTCTCTCGCTCTCTCCTCTCTCTCTCTCTCTTGCTCTATCCTCGCTCTCCCTCTCTCTCTCACTTCTC